>NC_058131.1:311379253-311452408 GCF_016433145.1 Gracilinanus agilis
TCACTTTCTCATTGAGATATTTCATGTTTCCTTCTATTTTATCAGTCTTTTGACTTTGTTTTATTTGTTCTTATTGTCTTGAGAGATCATTAGCTTCTAATTGCTCAATTCTAGCCTTTAGGGACTGGTTTTCAGCTATAATCTTTTGGTTTTCAGCTATGATCTTTTGGTTTTCCTTTTCAATCTGGTCATTTCTGGTGTTCAATTTGCTTATCAGTTCATTTGATTTCTGAGCCTCACTTTCCAATTGCAAAATTCTGCCTTTTAAACTGTTATTTTCTTGCCAGATTTCTTCCATCTTTTTCAACATCTCAGATTTGAACTCTTCAATAGCTTGTGACCAGTTTTCATTGTTTTGGGAAGGTTTGGATATGATTACTTGTTTGTCCTCCTCTGTTGTCTGGATTTTCTCTGTGTAAAAGTTGTCGAGTGTTCCAGAGTTCTTCTTGATAATCTTTCTCTTCTGGGCTTCCCGATTTTGGTTTGCCATTGTTTTTAGCCCGGCGCCTTCTGTGCTTTATCTTCATACTCAGGGTCTGTCTGCGCTGTCTAGGCTCCTGAGGTCTCAGGTCCTGTTGTTCTCGGGGTCGAGCCTCTTGGTCGTCCCTGGTCTGCCCCTCTGCCCAAGGCTCCTTCAGCAGTCTCAGGGTGCTGCTTCCACAGCCGTGCTCCCATCTAAACAGGGTCCCCACTCGCGGTCCAAGCCTGCGCTAGAGATCCTTGTCCGCAACTAGGGCACTACCTTCACCCGCGCAGACACTCAGGAAAGTATGTGCGTGTTCTTTAGCCTTTTGGGGTCCTAAGTCTTGCTGCTCTCAGGAACAAGCCCTGGAGCTGCCAGTGACTTACTGGATGCCCCAAACGTGCTTTAACTCTTGTGCGCTGGCCTCTGAGTTGTACGTGGTGCGGGGGGTGGGGGAGGGCCTTCTTCCTCTCGTGTTTTAGTGAGAGCTGTTTCACCCCTTTATAGCGTGGAAATGCCCCAATTCCATGTACCTTCAATGCTGCACCCTGTTGTGGGGTCCCTTCATTCATCTGGATTCGTTTTTATGTCCCCTGGAGGAGTCCTGTATGCTTTGGTTAGGAGAGATCAAGCTGCTGCTCCTTACTCTGCCGCCATCTTAACTGGAAGTACATAATAACATTTTTAAAGATTATTACAGTTGTATGTTCCAAATAACATTTTGTCTGCCACCAGCTTGTTTTTCTCCTGAACATGCAAGTCCTGAAATATTTTATCTACCACTAGTTTGTTTTTCTCACTGAAAATAAACCCATAAAATAACTTTTTGCCCTGAGCACTGATATGCCAATTAACCAGTTCTACAGGTGTCACCCATAATCAGAGGATAAGAACCACACACTCAAAAGGACACTTTGAAATGCACCCTTCCCTCCCACAGAAGCACTTTTCTTCCCCTTGAATGGTCCCCTTTCTCTCTGTTCCCCAATGTAACACCACCCTTACATGAGTTGCATACACTCTATTTTAGCATGGTATCTGAGTTGTAGATCAAGTCTCCTCTTCTTTCTCAGCCCTTCCTCCTCTTCCCTATTGCTTCCAGTAAAGCTTTGCACTGAACAGAATCCCCTTGTTTTACGTGTAATATCTGAACTCATTAAGGAGTCGCTTTCCCTGATGTCTCTGACTGGATCAATAAACTGGGTTCCCAGACAAGGACTTTATCTATTGATAGCCACACCCGCCCTTGGGGAAAATGGCAGTGTAAGCCCCTTTGTTGAAAGTAAGAGTTAATAAGAGAACCCTGTTGTCGTCATAAGAGGTACTCTCTTATGCCAGAGAACTGTCAGGAAACAAAATCCCTCAACCTGGCATTTAAGATTCTACACAATCTCTACAACATATTTTTCTATGTTTATTTTATATTACTTCTACATGCTGATTCAATTTGAATAACTTGGTGTTCTGCAAACTCAAGCTGCTGTCTCCCATCTCTTTACCTTCTCAAAGATAGACCATCTTGAAGAAGAGGCTTCAAAATACACTCCATCATGTTTAAAAAGGTAGGGGCAGCTGGGTAGCTCAGTGGATTGAGAGCCAGGCCTAGAGATAGGAGGTCCTAGGTTCAAATCCGGCCTCAGACACTTCCCAGCTGTGTGACCCTGGGCAAGTCACTTGACCCCCCATTGCCTACCCTTACCAATCTTCCACCTATAAGTCAATACACAGAAGTTAAGGGTTTAAAATTTAAAAAAAAAAAAAAAAAAAAAAAAAAAAAGGCAGCTAAGTATTACAGTGTCTAGAGCCCTGGATCTGGAGTCAGGAAGACCTGAGTTCAAATTTGATCTCAAATACTTACGAGCTGTGTAACCCTGGATGAGTCATTTAACTGTCATCTGCCTCAGTTTCCTCAATTATAAAATGGGGATTAATAGTAACCCCTACCTACCAAGGTGCCTGATACCTGCTCTGATAGGAGTTTAATAAATGCTTATTTCCTTCTTTCAAGGCTCTATTTAGCAATGCACCTTTTCTATGAATTCTTCTCTGATCCCTTCAACTGAAAGCATTCTCCCTTTCCTCAAATGTTCTTACTATACTTTGTCTGGATCTCTCCTTTGCCCCAACATATTCTATCTTTCATGTTGCTCTCTATCTTCATATTGTGTATGATGAGATTCAGTGTGTAATTCTCAGAGTGGTATTTGGCTTATAACCCCAATTCTCAAGACCCCTTAGTATTACTATTCCTTAAACTTAAATTGCCTGTCCCCCACCCCCACCCCATAAAATTTTTAGTTTTCCTGACCTATCTTCAAAAACCTTGAGAAGAGTTTATCTGTACCCTTGGGAAGAAAGCCAACTACAAGATAAGCTGAAGGAGGGAAAGTACAGTGAGTTTCAAAAGTATCTTTTTGTCCTAGGCTGGGAATCCCTTGACAGATTTTTCTTGATCATGGTTGGTCTTTAGAGGTACGTAATGTTGAAAATCACATGCTCAAGACTGTGAACATCATAACTGCCCCCTTCTGTGGGATTGAACAGAGGGGAGGAGGAGAATCTTTCGTCAGATTATAAATCTGTGATTATACCTAGAAGAAGAGAGGATACTTTTGCCCCAAGCAAGCTGTTTGTGTGGGCAGAATCTCTTTTCCTTCCCTTCCCCTCTCCCTTCCCCCCTTCCCCTGCTGTCCACTGTTTTCTCCAAATAGAGCAGCATGCAAAAAATGTCCTAGGGTGCTGGGAAGAGGGAGAACAGAGCAGTTCCCCAAGGGCGGTCTCTGCACACGTGCTATGTCTTTGCCAGTGTGAATATAGAGTCAACTAAAAAACTAATCAAAGAAATTGACAATTTCAGCAAAGTTGCAGGATATAAAATATACAAGTCCTCAGCATTTCTATATTCTACCAAAAATTCAGAAGAGATAGAAAACTAAATTCCAGTCAAAATAATTATAGGCAGTATAAAAACTACTAGCAAAAACACACACAGGAACTATATGAACTAATTATAAAACATTCTTCATATAAAGACAGATCTAAATAATTGGAAAAATATTAATTGCTTATAAGTAGGCCAAGTCAATATAATAAAAATGACAAGAGTACTTAAATTAATTTACTTATTCAGTGCCATATCAATCAAAGAATTACTTTATAGAGCTAAAAAAAAATAAAATTTATCTGGAGGAACAAAAAGTCAAGAATTTGAAAGAGAATCAATTAAAAAAAGACAGAAAGGGGGCCTAATAAGTTCCAGATCTCAAACTGTACTACAAAGCTGTATTCATCAAAACAATTTGGTAGTGTGTAAGAAATAAAAAGATTGTCCTAGGTACACAATATTCAGAAGCAAATGAATGCAATAAGCTAGCATTCCATAAACCCAAAGATTCCAGCAATTGGTGCAAGAACTCACTGACAACAAACTCTCAGGAAAACTAGAAAGTAGTCTGACAGAGCCTAGACATGGACCAACACCTTGCCCTGTATATTTAAGATAAGTGCAAAATGTATTCATGATTTAGACATAAAGGGTGATATCCTAAGCAAATTAGGAGAGCAGGGAAGAAATTACTTGTCAGTTCTGTGGATAGAGAAGAGTTTGTGACCAAACAAGAAAGAAAGAGGTTCATGGAAGATAAAATGAATAACTTTGATTACATAAAATTTTTTTAAATTTTGCCTTATCAAAACCAACACAACTAAAAATAGAAGAAAATCACCAATAAACTGGGGGGAAGGGGAATCTTTGCATCATTTCTCTGATAATGACCTCATTTCTAAAAACATAGGGCAGTGATGGCAAACCTTTGCCAGTCTTGCCCCCACTCAGAGTCTCAGTGCCATGCCCCACACCTCCACCTTCCCCCCCAACCCTATATCCCCTACCCCAGACAGGGGAAGAAGGAATCACTCCCATTGGGCTGCTGGGCAGAGGGGGCAAGAGAAGTGAGGAATGTCCTCAGGTACACGGAGAGGGGGAGGGGAACAACTCCACCCCAAGTCCCTTTCTAGCTTTCTATTAAGAACTCCAATGATGCCATAGAGAGGGCTCTGTGTGCCCTTTTTGGCACACATGTAATAGGTTTTTCATCACAGACATAAGGAATTGAGTCAAATTTACAAGGAAAAGAGACATTCTTTAATTGATAAATAGCCAAAGGATATGAAGAGGCAGTTTTTAGAGGAAGAAATCAAAGCTATCATTGGCCATATAACAAAATGCTCTAAGTCACTAACAATTGGAGAAATACAAATTTAAATAATTCTGAGGTACCAGATAACCGGGACAACAATCTAAATGATAACAGCAATATTATAAAGATAACCAACTATGAAGAACTTAATTACTCTGACCAATACAATGACCTATTATAGTCTAAAAGACTCATAGTAAAACATACTAGAGAACTAATTAACTCAGAGTACAGACTGAAGCTTATCTTTTTCTGTCTTTTTGCTTTTCTTGGGGGGGGGCATTGTTGATGAAGAAATTTGTTTTCCATGACCATCCATATTTGCAATAAGTTTTATTTTCCTTGTCTTCTTGTTGAGGGAGGGAGAAGAGAATTTGGAACTTAAAAAAGAAAAAGAATAAACAGGTCTCTGTGCTTGAAAAATAATTAAATAAAAATAAAATAATAGCCAAGAAACAAAAAATATCATGAGGGAGGTAATATTCACCACCATACCCCTCCCTTCCCTAAGACTCACTGCCAGCAGACAAAAATTTGTATCAGAAAACACCTCCCTGAAAACAGATGTTCTTTGCACTGAGCCCAAAAAGACCCAATATGCCCTAGGGGAGAAGAGCCTAAAAGCAGGGGCAAAGGAGCTTCCCAGCTTTTCTGGCCTCTAACAAGGCATTCCTTGTTATTACTGTCGGCAAGGCTAAATCTCTTCCTTTCCCTTCCTCTACTTTAAATTTCAGGAGAATAATCCCTGGGGTGGCATGTCCTAAGAATTTTCCTGAGAAACCCCAAAACTCAGAATCAGAGGCATCAAGGCTGGGTCAGTATCTAGGTATCATCTAGATACCTAGATAGAAGGGTCCAATCCCTTCATATTATACATGGGGAAACTGAGACCCAGGGTCATATAGGTTATTAGTGGCAGAGCTAGGACTAGAACTCAGGCTTCCTGACTCCCAGTTCAGGATTCCTTCTAACATCTGATCAGACCATGACTTGTCCACAGGTGTCTTCTCCAAATCTATAGCAGGAAGCAGGTACAATCAAGACAACTCAGAGCTCAAACAGAAGAAAATAGGAGAGGGAAGGGATGGATTACACAATTCAGAGCTCCATGAGGCCAAAAGGAGGGGCAAAGTATGACTCAGAGCCCTCCCAGGCAATAAGCCCCACTATCCTTAAAGCCCCGGGGTCTCCTCCAAAACAGTTCAGCTTCTCCTTCTTCATTGACTCCAGTTTCTCCTCAGCTGATTTGATTTGACTCTGCCCAGATACCCTTTTATTAGACAATACAAAGTGACTAGAATTGTTTTTTAATTCTCCTCCTTGGATGAATTAAAACCTTTTCCCCCAACTAAATCACTGAAATTTCCTTGACTTTTTGGATATAAAACATATACAAATGAATTCTAATTGACAGTTAGCTCTAGGTGCTCATTAATTCTGGAGGAAACTAGGAGTCCAGCATGAATCAAATCTTTGAAGGTGGCAGCATCTCCAAAGTCTTGGCCTTATCTATAGAATGTCTAATCTATACTTATTGACATGACTCCACTCTTAGTCCTCCCTCACCAAAGGAGGGTCTGGCATGTTTGGGTTAGCGTCAGCCATCTGTGTCAATCCCCTCATCCCCCAGGGGGAAGATGGGAGTCACCCATCCCACTCAGAGCTAAAATCCCTGTGGACAAGCCAGGGCTGGGGCCAGAAAGTGAATGTGTTTGGCTAGAGACAGGAGAGGTTTAGGACTTGGAGCAGATTGCTGAGTTATCCCCAGAGGTCAGATCTTTGCAATTAATTCTGCCTAAGGCCTGTAGAGGCAATAGGGATAAAAGATTGATTTTAGAAAATTTGGACAAGAGTATATAAATCAGGGAAGTTAGAAAAAGCCAAGTAGCAGAGTTTTGTCCTTATAAGTTCCAAACTCCTGAGGTCAAAGGAATTAGGAACAGTCACCACAGCAAGAGGATGTCGGCCCTTTCTGTAGCATTTCTGCAGAAATAAGTTAGGTTTGTTTCACTTTGCTTGACCTCAAGATCTATCTCCCAGAATGCCACTGGGCTCTGGGGATTCGATTGCCTAGAAAGGTAGTTTGGAGACATGAGGGATGAAAGGGAGAGACCACTAGAATGGGAATTCAGGAGACATGGCTCTGGTGCTGGCAGTTGAGGTGACTTGGCTAGTTGATAAGCCTTTTCCTCTCTCTCTCTTCAGTTTCCCCTTTTATAAAATGAGGAGTTGGGCTTGATTAGATCAGGGGTTCTTACCTTTCTTTGTGTTAGGGAACCCTTTGGCAGTCAGGTAAAGACTATGGATCCCTTCTCAGAAAAGTTATTTGTTGTTCACATAATTCAATTCAACATTTATTAATCAACCACTATGTGCCAGATGCTAAGTACCACATAAAAATTAGTGAAAATAACAATGTAATTTCCCCCCACCTAAGTTCGTGGAGCAAGGGCTCCTAGTTAAGTACCCCTAGGCTACATAGTCTCTAAATTCACTAGCACCATAGCTGGTACAGAGTGGGTACTTTATTAACAGATTAATTGATCGGTTAATTGATTCCAACATTCTCTCAATTTATGCTCTCCTTAGCCTATGACTTATGATAAACCAAAAAAGGGGGAAAGGAGAGGGGAGAAGCTAAAGACATCTGAGACCAAACTCCTGGGAATTTCCCTCCAGTCCTGAGGTGATGGGATCAGACCTGTCTGGCTGGAAGGACTGTAGCTGCTATATTCCACCTAGCATTTAGAGCTAGCAT
Organism: Gracilinanus agilis; assembly: GCF_016433145.1. Classification (NCBI taxonomy): domain Eukaryota; kingdom Metazoa; phylum Chordata; class Mammalia; order Didelphimorphia; family Didelphidae; genus Gracilinanus; species Gracilinanus agilis. The sequence goes on from NC_058131.1 coordinate 311,386,674, forward strand.
TTAGCTAGCTCCTCCATTAGGCTGGAGCCATCCACTCTTTGAAAATCATCGGTCAGAGCCTCCAGCTCAGCTCCCTCAGTCACTGTGGCCCTGACTGCCCTTTAGCTAAACACCAAAGGGAATTCCCCCATCCAAGAGAGAAGGGATCTGATCATTGGCTTGCCTGGCCACGCTGTGCCTCTTCAAACCCCTTTAGAAGAGGAGGCTTTAGAGGCTGAGTCCCCTCTTAATTCAATGCCATGCCCAGACAACCAAATGTCTCAGTGGGAAATTCTATTTTCCTGGTCACATAAATCACTGCTATAGCCCCACATGCTAAATGGCAGAGCAGGCTCTCGGTGTGCTGGTGTTATGTGAGGAAAGAGGAGAGGTCAAGGCTCCAGGAATTTTCTGGCTCCCTCATGTATGGATGGGGACCATCGACAAATCTCGCCTCCTCAATAAAGCTGCATTCTAATTTACCCCTACTGTATACCCAGCACTGAGGAAGAGCCAATCCTCTTCCTGTCTATTTGGGAGCAGAACAAACATTAAACAAAGGAAGATCAACACAAAACAGAACAGGATTGGATTCTGAAATATATAATTTCCTTATCTGTCAAATGGGATAATAATATTTGTACCATCTGACTCAGGAACTCTTGTGAGGAAAGTGCTTTATAAGCTAAAAAATTGTGAGGTATTACTATTATTAGTAGTATCATTTTTTTCATCTTTCTCAATGGAATTCAGAAAGAAACAGTCCACAGATAAATTGCTATACTATTACCCCTTTTATATTTAATATTCTGCAGACTATTACACAGGTGGAGAAAATTATTCCTTTTGTAATTGAATAAGAGTATTGGGATATAAGTTCATCTTCAATAGACTCCGAGTATCTCTGGGACATTATTATTACTATTATTATCATTATCATTATTATTTTCATGCCATTGTGTTAGAGAATCTTTCATGATACAAAAGGCCCATGGATTCTCAGGGGAATTTTCTTACTCTTATCTCATAGCCCCTACTCTGGAAACCTAAGAAGATGTAGGTAAGATCCCCACTCATATATGGAGAATGGTTTCCTCACTTGTAAGCGTCACATTCACAATATTCCACGGGGAAATTTTTATTAAAATGAGGGAAATGAAATAGAAATCTTCAGATGAGCAGTCATTTCTTTCAAAAATGCAAGTGAATTCTCTTTCACGTATAGTCCCAGATATGAGAGCTTCTTTGGCAGAGGCCTCTCCCCCAGCAGCCCTGTTGAAGCCTCTTACTCTCTGACTGATCCCTTTTCCTGAAAGTGGGGTGTGATAAGGGTGGAGCTGACATCTCTCTCTCACTCCAACAGTTCATCAGAGGAAACTGGCAAGTCCTCCAATTTTTTTATTCCATTTCTTCACAAACAATATCCTGAATCTTTTTCTTTGCTCCATCTTGCTACTGCTTTCTCCCCTAAAAGCCATAGGACTTCATCTTGTTCAGTCTCTCCAGCCAACCATTATCAATTTATTAGGGCAGGCACACTTTTATTTTCATCAGATTTTTAGTTAATAAATGGAAAAGAAAGGAACAGATACCCCAGAATTTTCTACATTTTTTTTTAATCAGGACCAACATATATACCAGATGTAGTCTAGTAGGACTAGAGCTGTTAGAAGGGCTTCACTGAGGAGATGAGGCATGAGATAATGTTATGAATATTAATGTTGATATTAAAATAACAACCACAGAAAACATAGCAGCTTATATTTAGTCATCATAACTCACAGGGTGGGCACAGTATGTCTGCTCATGAGTAGAGAGAGTAGGACAAACGTAAGAATGTGGGTAGAGTGCTTTCAAAAAGATAATAAAAACTGAGTACCGAGGCAAAATTAGAAGAGTAATTTTACCTCTTTCATTCTGAAAACTCAAACTACCTAGAGACTATTAACCATTACATCAATGGGAAAGCAGGCCATGGGGAAAAGGGAAGGGGTGGAATTTCCCTAGTGCTCTGGATCTTCTGATCACAAGCCTGAACTGACAGGGACTTTGAGATCATCTAATCCAGAGAAGTTAAGGTATTTACCCAAGGTCACACAGGTAGGGAGTAGCAGTCAGGATAGGACCTGAGGTCTTCTGATCTTAGGTTGAGTGCTCTGTATTAGGCTGCCTGCTATTGACTGAGAAGTTTCCTTGAGTGAGAGAAAAGATAAATGTTACACACTGGGAGGCAGTTTGGTGTCACTATAACAATGAACTTTCTGAATCTATTTTCCCATTTCCCATCTATAAAGTCAAGATAATACTATTGGTACTTCATAGCTCACAGTTTCACAAAATTGTTGCAAACCTTGGAGTACTATATAAATGTGAATTGCTCAATTACAACTCTGCCCAAAGGGCTATAAAAGCATACATATCCTTTGACCTAACAATACCACTACTAGTTTTGTATCCCAAAGAGATCAAAGGAAAAGGAAAAGGACCTATATGTAGAAAAATATTCATAGCAGCCTTTTTTATGGTGGCAAAAAATTGGAAACTGGGAAATTGTCTGTCAATTGGGGAATGGCAGAACAAGTTGTGGTATGTGATTGTGATTGTATACTATTGGGCTATAAGAAATAATGAAGCAGATGCTTCAGAAAAACCCAGGAAGACAACATGAACTGATACAAAGTGAGATGAGAAGAACTGGGAGAATATTGTACATAGAAACAACATTATTGTATGGTGATCAATTGTGAATAATTTAGCTATTCTCAATAATACAATGAACCAAAGTGATTCTGAAGGACTTATGATGAAAAATGCTATCCAACTCCAGAGAAAGAACCGGTGGAATCTAAATGCAAATTTAAGCATACTTTTTTTTTTTTACTTTATTATTTTTGGAGGTTTTTGGTCTGTATTTTCTTTTGCAACATGTCTAATATGGAAATATTTTGCAGGCCTGAACATGTAAAATCTATATCAAATTGCTTGTCCTCTCAAGGAGAGAGGAGGTGAAGAAGAAAGAGAATTTGGAACCTGACCTTTTTAAAAAATGGTTATTAAAAATTTGTGTTTACATGTAATTGAGAAAAATTATAAAAATTAAATAAATAAAAATAAACAACAAAAAATGAATTACTATGAAGAGTCCTGAAAATGACCACAGAGCCCAGGGTCCTGCTGGTAGTCTAACTCTCCAAACCATCATTCAGGAAAATACCTCCTATGGAAAAGGATCAGAGATCTCTACCAGCTGTCACCCACAAAATAGAAAGATTAGCTTAGCTAAAGCAACAAGACACTTTGAGGGAGAGAAAGGGAAGTCAAAACCACTATTTGGACCATCATCTCCCCTGATGGAGATAGCCCAAAGCCCTGAACCCAAGAGCCTTGGGAATAGCAGTACTTCCAGTACAGTGTTTTAAGCTATCATCTTGAGAGGTAACCCATATGGAGATGCAGCTTGGTGATTGCTCCTGTGGGTTCTATAGCCACATCTGTTGAAGACCTAGAAAAGAGAATTCTTTTCACCAAAGTCCTTCCCACTGTCAAATGGCTTAATATCAGAAACTGATAGGATTATATTGGTAGAAATGACATTCAAGAAGAGGATTGCCATTTACTTTGCCAGTGCTCCCTACAGACCAAGGGATCTTGATATCTGACTTGAGGTTGAAATCTTCCATCTATGTTGTCTCCTCCATTTGAATGTGAGATCCTCGAGAGCAGGAACTGTCTTATTTTTCCATTTGTATCTCCAGCACTTAGCACAGTACTTTGCCCTGAGTAAACACTTAATAGATGCTTTTTCACTCATGAATTCATCATTCATTTGTTAAAACCCACAGGAAATTCTCCAATCTCATTCTATTTCAGTCAGTAGTTTCAGTCTCCAAGTTGTGTATCAAGCATCAAGAGAACCTGCTGTATGTATATTCCATCGCTTCCTGCCTCTTTTAGATGAAAGATTGCCATCAATTAGGAAATAAACCCATGGCAAGAAGGAGGAAAAGAGAAAAGTGAGTTAGGCTTGTAATAATCCACAATATGAAGAATTGCTCCTTAAAACAATTAAGAGATAGTGGTGTTTCTCTATTGAGTCTGGCCATTTTATGTCTTGACTTACTTCATCTTCCATCTTCTCTTCCCACTTCGATGAAGGAACCATAGAAGGCTCACTCTGTGTTTGATTAGTAGACACAGTCCTGCAAATGTATCCTTTCATATAGAATTAAGATAAGAAGGTCTCCTCAAAAGAACTGAATGAACTAAAGCATCTGCCTCAGGCATTTTCCTCATGAAACAATTTTAAGTAAATTCTCCCTAAAGCCCTAAATTTATAGAGCGATATTGATCTCTGGGATCTTGAAATAAATTTGTGATTTTCCCAAAGCCTGTTTGAACTAAATGATTCTACAGGACAAGGAAGGAAATGAGACCCTGTGAGCCTCATTACTTTAGCCTCATTAATGGTAGCCTCACATGCAGAAGCTAGTATAATCAAAATATGTCCATTAAGGTTTGGCCACCCAGCCAGAGTAGCATTTCTTTCAGTTTCTCCTTTCCCTCTTGATTGTTTTCCCTGTAAAATCCTTTGAAGAGACTCTGTTTATAAAGCTCATTCTTGGCAGGAGGGTTTCTTGCACTGAGAAGTACCCAGAGGCTAGCCCAGGACCCTGGCTCAGATAAAGGATCTGGAATGGGAGATCTCTGAACGGCAGATCAATGAAACCAACTGTAGTTGGCTTCCTTGCAAAGAAGGTTTGGACCATGTCAAAGAGTTTGTCTCCATGTTACTTTCTTCCTTTGGGAAAAAAAAGTAAAATAAAATAAAAGATCCCACTAAGATTTTCAGTGGATGAATTACTCCCAAACAATACCTGGAGGCTGCTTTAGACAGGGAGGAAGTATTCTGTCTCTGCTGTTCAATTTAGCTGTTGGTCTTCCCTGGGTAGTTTCTTTCTATTTTCAGTCAACTCTCATTCACAAAGCTAAGATAAATGATAATTCCAAACAAGACGTGATCCAGAAATTGTTTCATTTAAATTTTTTGTTTGTTTGTTTTTACATCACTTTCATTCCAAATATTTCCCTCTTCCTTCCTTTACCTGGTAAGCACCATTGTAACAAAAGCAGAGCCCATCTGAACTTTGAAGGCTTATCCCGACTCCCATTCTCATGAAAGAGTCAAATTTCCAGAGGCTGAAAGTCAATTTAATCAGCTTTCAGGAGCCTTTAAAAAGGAGTATGTTTATTATGGTGCAATAAGAATAGTTAGTACAAAACATTCTCTCCCACCATGTTCCCCTCCAAAAAAAGCAAATGCAGATTCTTTTCTAAGTACATAGAGTGTCCAGGGGAAACTGGATTGGAGCAAATGTGGTAAAGAGGTCATTTATAACACTAGCTGGAAGAAGTAGTTTCTTTGTTGGGATCCTTCGTGAAACTGTGAATCTGTGTCCATTCTATTTCCCAAAGCAGACATTCTGCTATCAGTTGAAACAAGGACACTGATGAGAAGTCTAAAATCCTTTGGACCCTTTAAAGCTTTCAAATTCCTCTTTTGATCAAAGAAAAGTGGAGGGAGGGGACAGGATAGACACCAAGACCAAAGCCAGAGCAGAGGCTTTTTCTGCAAGCATTTCTTTCTCAAGGCAGTTTAGTTGAATGCCATGCTTTCTCTAATCCTTTGAATGAATCCCATTCTACCTAACTTGATCATGGGAGAGATGACCCCTGGGGCATACCTAGGTAACCTCAGACTATCCAACCACAGGGTGCAGAGGCAGTCTAGTTTGAAGAACTTTTCAAACTTAGTTAATGCCTATGAGCAAAACTGAGAAATTGACTGATTGGGTATCTTTCATTTAACTGCACTTCACTTAAGCAACATGGAATTGGTAAAACAACTACCTCTTCCCTTCCAGAAAAAGAAAAGAAAAGAAAAATAATTTGGCAAAACTAATCAACTGAGTCTGACAGTATATTCAATATTCCACATTCATAGTCCAGCACTTTTGTAAAGAAGGGAGAGAGGTATGACTTCTCATACCATATTTAGTGCCAAACTTAACAAACGTAGTCATTATAATGGTACAGCATACAGTTCCAGAATTAATTTCTATTTGATTTTAGAGAATATTCTAGAAGGACCAGGTGGTTCAGTAGATAGAGCATTGTGTCCGAAGCCAGAAAGACCTAAGTTCAAATCTCAACTCAGACACTTACTGTGTGAAATTTGGACAAGTCATTTAACCTCTGTTTATCTCCATTTCCTTAACTGTAAAATGAGGATCACAGCAATACTTATCTTAGAGGATTGTTGTGAAGTTTGAATAAGATAATATTTATAAAAGTCTTTAGCCAAATGCCTGGCACAAAGTAGGCACTACATAAAAGCTTATTTCCTCTCCTTCCCCCTTCTACCATTTTTCCTGCTGCTGAACCACCCTGCTGTTTTTACTGGCCTCAGTCTATGAGAGATAAAGCTATATAAAGGAGAACTAAGGAACATGGTAGAGATTGGGGAAAACTGACTGGAATTAACAAAATGCCACAGATCACCCACATGCAAATAACTAAGAATTGACCGAATTCAATTTGTCCCAGAGTTGCCTTCATTTCTCTCCACTTCTGGTTCCTCATTATGATCCTGGATTCTCAAAGGTTGTACCAGTGACAACCAAAAGGCTGGTCCTAAACAAACTGCAATGGCTTTGCATGGGACCCAGAAACAGACATCATCTAGGTGAGCTGAGAGCCTCAAATGCAGCAGATTAGTTAACCAAAGAGAGGGATGAACATTTTGGCAACAGAAACTCATGAAATCTGTATACAGCAGTGTAGATGGGTTGCACATTGCATCAGTGGAGAGAGATCTATGCTGGCAAAAATCACAGATCCTTGAAGGTATTTGTTCATACAATGTGCATTAATTAAGAATGAAGTCATTCATTGAATATATCCATGCAATATGTGTTAATTTAGCACCTACTGTGTGTCAGGCACTCTTCTAGAGGTTGAACACAAGAATCAAACAATCTCCACTCTCAGGGAGATTGAGAGAGGAGCACACCCCAACACCGAATACATACAAAATTTTATAAAACCAAAATACATACGAAATAGAGAAAGCAGGGGTGGGCTGGTTTTTTTTTTTTTTAACCCTTGTACTTCGGTGTATTGTCTCATAGGTGGAAGATTGGTAAGGGTGGGCAATGGGGGTCAAGTGACTTGCCCAGGGTCACACAGCTGGGAAGTGGCTGAGGCCGGGTTGGTGGGCTGGTTTTAAAGGGCCAAGCCCTGGAGAATGTGCAAATATCTCTTGCTTGGTTTCAGTCTTTAGAGCATAAACAGATTGTCATTCTGTTTCTAATCCAACCCCATGGTAACTATGGGGAGCTGATTCTGGACCACAATGATTCAAGGTTATTACTGCATGATAACGAAAAGTCTCTTAATTGACTGTATAGCTGGAGGAGCTTTGATCTAGGAGGTGCTAAGCCAGAACTGAGTATAATTATAAAGGGGATAACCTCTCCATTTCTCAGTCTCTTTCCTTAGTGACTTTGAGTAAACGAAACCCTAGTCTCATAACCTCTTGATTCTCACCCTTATTTGTGGAGATCAATGCATGCTGTGTCAGTGTGAAAATTTATTTTTCCAAATACTATATTATTTTTATATTAGAGAGAATTCCTGGGGAAGGGCTGAGGGTTTGATGGACCATCACCTAATTAGCTGGTTACCAATTAAAGATATCTTGGGATGTTCAAGAGAGAAGCTGAATAATGAGCTCCCAAAAGTGCATTATAAATACCTGGGCCAAGAGTTTTGGATGTCTTTGGAAAACCCCAAGAATCCTTTGACTATATTTAGGATATCTTGACCAGTCACTTAATAAATTATTTTAAAATTAAGAAAACTCGCTTGAGAATTTTAATCATTACTAAAGACAAAGAGAGATGGTGAGAAAAGGAAAGAGGAGTCTTGAAAGTGGGGTTACATGAGAAAGGTTTCTCAGAGCTGCTAGGTTGGAGAGAGATAGCTAGCCACATCCTTCCTCCAGACTGCTATGTGTCCATGAGCACATGGCACCTCTGTTTCTATGTTTATTCTTCCCTGATCTTAGACAAACAAGTATTCTGCAGCAGAAGCTTCAGATGACCACATGAGTTTGGGAGATTGACAAGTCTCTTAAGAAGTCTTATCAGTAACTAGAAGTGGAAGCACCAGTTGCTGCAGTGGGAGAGGTTAAGGACAGAGGAAGTACCCATGGACGAATGAAGAAAGAGAGTGTGGCAACAACTTCAGGGAATGAGACCCTTTGTGGTGGTTGGACATGTATGGGCTATCTACCCACCAGGAAACCATAATCTGAAGTGAGTATCATGAGGATTCCCAGGGGGGAGGAAAGAGCTTCCAGAGGAAGTGTGCCTCCAGGATGAATACCTCCGTCACCCATGTGCCTTCCTCCCTTTACTCTTGAAAGAGAACCCACACTCCCCAGGGACCTTGTGTTTCCAAAGGGGAAGGTACCCTAGTCTGGGGCGGAATGTTTTATGTCGACTTTCTTGATGTTTTTTATAGGGTGTACCTTAGTCTAAAAGTTAACGGAGTCAACTTGTTAATTGTTGGTGAGGAGCAAAAAGAGGACAAGAACACTCTCTCTCTCTCTCTCTCTCTCTCTCTCTCTCTCTCTCTCTCTCTCACACACACACACACACACACACACACACACACACACACACACACACACACAGGTGTGCACGCAGAGACTCCAGGGATGTGGGACACAAGCAGCTGGCGTGATCAGGACAGGCTTCCTACAGGAGGTGCTACTTGAGCTCAGGTTTGAAAAAAGCTAAGGGTTTTTTATTGGTTAAGGCAGTAATGGACAACCTTTTTTTTTTTTTTTTAATTTTTTTTTTATTTTAAACCCTTAACTTCTGTGTATTGACTTTATAGGTGGAAGATTGGTAAGGGTAGGCAATGGGGGTCAAGTGACTTGCCCAGGGTCACACAGCTGGGAAGTGTCTTGAGGCCGGATTTGAACCTAGGACCTCCCGTCTCTAGGCCTGACTGGACAAACTTTTTAAAGAGGGGCCAAAGGAAAGGAAATGCTCATCTGTCAGTCTGTTTCTAAGGCAACTCTTTCGAAGTTTCATTGTATTGTATCCTACTCATTGTATTCGTCAGATTAGGAATAATGTCCCAGATTGCTTCTTGGCCTTTTGGCTAATATCAAGTGTAGGAATAATGTCACACAGCAGGATAGAACATTTCAGGGGCTGCATCTGCCCCGCTGGCCACTGGCCACAGTTTGCCCATCACTGGGTTAAGGAGATGAGGAAAGGCACTGCAGGCATGGGCAACAGCCTATACAGAGCCTGGAGAAGAAGGTGGAATAGAATTTAGAGAGAATAACAAGAAAGCCATTTTGGCTGAAAAGTAGAGCTCATAAAGGACTGCAAAGATAGACTGGAGACAAAATTTTAAAGACTTTAAAAGCCAACCAAAGCAGTTTGATTTTTGCAGTAGGAGCAATACAGAACTTCTTGAATGGAAGACCTATGTGGCTAGATGTATTCAAGGTACTAAAGTAAGTACCTTTTTTCCAAAGTTGTTCCTGGACTTGAGTAGCTGCATAAAATCCTATAGCTGGAAGAGATCCATATCATCTAGTTATCCTTATTTTATGGAGAAAAAAGCTGAAGCCCAGAGAGGAGAAGGAACTTGCCCAAAGTCACAAAGGACAAGAACCAGGCTTTAATCCTCCTTACTTCCCTTGGTGACAGACTAGAGAATGAAGGAGAATGTAAAATCAAACACACTCTAAGTCTGTGATCCGGAGCATGTTAGAGAATGTCAGTGTCACTGATAGGACATAAAAGAGGACTGTCCACGGGCATGGTGCAAGACTGACTATTTCCTGGGGGTCAGGAGATCTCACAAATAGCTAGAGTCCTAACTAGGAATTCTTGCAACTGGAACAAATGGGAGTGATCACTGACAGTGATGCTACAGGAGTCAGTCCAATCATGTGTATGGTTGTGGTGGGAGCAGGGGCAGTCCATCCACCGGAGAGTCTAGACCTGGCCACTATATGGGTTGTGGGTGGATTGAGGTGGTAGAGGGAGGCCTTAGGAGAGGGACATTTATGATTACAGCATCCTGGAGGGTCCTGCAGTCTGGGTGAAATTTCTCAATAAGAGAATGAACCATCAGGGCATCAGGGTGGGATGAAGTGACAGGAATTACCACTGAAAGATCATACATTCTGTACCCTCCTTCATATTTGTGCTCTGAGACAAATCCCTGTTTGTCCTTGCTAGTTACACACTGACAAATAGCAAATAATATTCTTCATAAAGCACTCTACAGCCCAGAGGCCCAAGAGGGGGCATTTCTGATATGCTGATAATAATACCTCAACTAGTCCCAAGTGCACTGGGAAGTCAGGGAAAGGGTTGCTGAGTGAGCAAAGGGAGAGATGATTGTTATGAAATAGAGATACATCAGGTTCTCTTTCTACCATGGCACAACTAAGCAGAATTGGATCCCTGCTGAATAAGAACATTTCAATTTCACTTCTGAGTGGAGGGTGTTTCATTCATTTTTATCAAAATCTGGAGATGTAGTCATAAAGTCATGCCAATGAACCCCATAGCACAACATGGGAATACCATCAAATCGGAGGCAATAAAAGAAGGCAATAACATTGTGTTCCACACAGATATGATTGGTAAAAAAAAAGAAAGAAAGAAAGAAAGGAAGGAAGGAAGAAAGAAAGAAAGAAAGAAAGAAAGAAAGAAAGAAAGAAAGAAAGAAAGAAAGAAAGAAAGAAAGAAAAAGAAGGAAGGAAGGAAGGAAGGAAGGAAGGAAGGAAGGAAGAAAGAAGGAAAGAAAGAAAAGAAAAGAAAAGAAAAGAAAAGAAGAGAAAAGAAAAGAGAAAGTAATTATAAGCAACACCAACTCAGCTATACCTTACTATATATTCATGAAAGAAAATTATTTCAAGCTATATTTCTTATATTGAATTTTAATAATGGTATGAATTTGTAATTCTTTCTGGAAAGAAATGGGGATTTGAAAATTTTTTTATAAAAAGCCTCCCAAACAATGAAAAATTATAGTCAATACTTTAAAAAAATGCTTGCTTCTTTTGATATTTTTAAGGTTCTGTTCAAATTGTTTGACTTTTCCAGTGATTTTCTCAAATCCCTTCTCCATTTTTCCCTCTAAATGATCTCCTTAGGCCTTGGCAAAGAACCTCCAGGGGCACTTTGGCTACAAGTAAACCTCAAACACCTTCATGGGAAGGGGAGAACATGGGAAATAAGGATGGACCAGGTGATTCTGGAGGTAATATGGATTTTGAGTGGGTTTGCTGCTGTCTGAACATAGGGTAAGTGTGGGCCTCCTGTGATCAATGCTTCAGAATCAGGAGCAGGTCTCTGAGATATGGGAATGATGGATGCACTACATTCTGCCAAATACTCAGCTCAGAATGGCCAGGAATTAGTTATCCTGTAGTGACTGAAATCTCCCCAGGACACAATTTGCCAAGAGTCATACCCTTTTCCTCTCACTAGAAAAGGTTTTCCTGGATTTCACCCCACATTTCTGACCTCTTTTTCCTGATCGTCTGCTTCTTGTAGCTTTTCCATATCCAGCTTAAATGCAATCTGGATGTCTGTTTCTAGTAAAATATTTCCAGAGAACTTTGATAGTATGTATGTGGTAGAGGGCAGTAGGCATGAATTGTTTATTGTTTATACCTGGGTTTTTCTCAAGTACTTGTAGGGGGAGGCAGTTTGTAAAATTTATTCTTTTAAATTGAACATTCACTTTGCATCAAGAGTTGACTGAAGTGTAGGCACCTAACTATAGAGACTGGAATAGGAGAAAGAAATTCAAAAAGAAAAAGAAATAGGGATGGACTGTAACTTCATTGGTTTAGCACACTCCAAAGCAGGCTGTATCCTTTCTGTAATTTATAGTCTTAGAAAGTTGCTCAGAGAACTGAAAGGGATCAGCCCTGCAAGCAAAATGGTACCCACAGCACCCCCAAATGCAGCCCTAACCAGATTAAAATGTAATTGGAAAATATTTAACAAAATAAACAAAAATACAACAAAACATAGAAAATGCTAATATGTGGTTTTCTAAGTCAATATACAGTGTGCAGGGATCCTTATATTCAGTTTAGGGGTCACTTTTTCTATTTGAGCTTACTACCATGACACCATGCTGTCTTTGAGAAAATGGAGATTTCTATAAAGATTATATGGTGGCTCTGCCCAGATGTGAGCTACTGAGAGACTCTGACTACACTACTGCTTCCTGCCTCCTTGGCAGCGGTATCTCCTTCTCACCCAGATGCCAGAAGAGGTGAAGAGAGGCAGGGTTGACTTTATTCAATCTAGTTCCCATACCTAAGAATGGAATATTCAGATATTATGCCCTAGAGGGAAGAAGAGAAATTTGATCGTCCCCTAGCAAAAGGAGTAAAAAGGTCTCAACTCTCTTCAGTGAACATCCAGACTTATCCTATCCTGTTCCTCCTGGCCACTCCTTTTGCCTGGATTCTACCCATAGTTAGGCTCCTCTCTGCAAACCAGACCCTTCCTAGTACATCCCTTTATCAATTCAGCCTGATCTCTAGGGAGTATACTGTAGATGCTTCCCTTTTGCTCCCTTTGGTTGAAATCCAGCTCAACACACGCTGCCCTCCGGACAATACATTACCAAGTCCAAATCCACTGCAGCATCCATGTTTATGTAAATATTTGTTTTTTTAAAAAAAGCAAAACATTGCCCTAAGGTTTGTACTCCTCATAATTCAACAGTCATATTTCTTGCTTTTTTTTTGTGGGGGAAAAAAGCACTGTTTAATTATTTATTATGAATATGGAAAGTATTTCCACTTTCAGTGCCTGCATTAAAATTTTAAACTGGCGGGTTTGGAAGTTCTTGGCTATGCTGATGAGAAGCTGGACCCACTCTCCCCCCCACTTTTACACTGAGCCATCCACCCCAGTCTTCCTGCTCCTCCATGCAGGCCTCAGGCTTTTGTCTTGGACAGATATACTCCTTTAGTGGAAAACAAAACTTGTGCCTTCCTTTCTATAGTCAATCACACGCAAAAAAATTGGATGGAAAATCTCAGGGAAAAAAAAAAAAGGTGGCCAAATGATCCCTTTCTCCATCCTGGGGAAGCCGATGTTTCTGCCCTTGACCTGAATGACAGTTCTCCTTTCCATGGAAAGAGCCCTCTTTTCTCACTCACAGCCCCCACTTCCCCTACTCCCTAAGGGTCTGGCAGGAGTGAAGCCAATTCCTTTTTCTCTTTCTGCTACCAGCTCTGATCCAAACCTCAGAGCCGAGCAAGCATTCTGGTGGTTTCCATGGATTCAGAGATTTGCTCCCCTGCACCTGAGGACAGCAGATGTAGAAGGGAGGCGTGAGGGACCCGGCAGAGATGAGAAACACAGAATACAGTGGGAGGGAGACAGTGGGTCTCTCTTAGCCCATTTATTCCTTCCCTAAAACCTTAGCCCACACCTAGCAAGTTCCTTTCCAAACTGTCCAGGAACTGGGGTAACAGTGCTGAGGCCCCAGACAGCATGCTAGCCACCCCATCTGAAACCTTGGTCCAAGGACAAGGGGACTTGAACCAAAGCAGGGGAGTTCTCATGTCTTCCTTTAAAACGGTTCCTGTGCGTTTCCCAGGAAACAGGATCAGTGACTCTTTCAATAGAACAAGGAAGGATCATTGTCATTGTCACAGACAAATCACAAAGAAGGTAATGTCAGGAGCGGTCAGATAATGTTAACATGCAGCGGAAGGAGGGGCTAAGGTAAGGGTCGAAGTGCCAGATTAAGAGCCAAAAGGCTGGAGAAAAGATTAGCTCTAGAAATGAAACTTTCAATCTCTGCTATGCTTCGAACATTTTATTTTCTTTTTCAACTAATAAACATTTATTTTCTCCCCCAACTCTTCATTGGAAAGAAAGTCGAAACATTCCTAGCAAATATATATATAAAATCAAGCAAAGCACATTCCCATAGTCCCAAAATGTCATTCCATGCTATGTTTGGTTCAACACTTATTAAGTACCTACTATGTACAAGTCACTGCTATTGAGCATACAGAGATAAAAATGAGACATGAAATAATCAAGCAGCATTTACCCCCACCTCTGCTCTGTGCTAGCTTTGGGCTTGGTGATGAAACTGTAAAGAAAAGAAACAGTCCTTAACCTTAATGAGCTTACATTCTATCAGAAGGGAAACTATGTCCATAGGTAAGAAGAGATCAAATATAAACAAAAATGTAAATCCAAGGTCATTGTGGGAGTGGGGTGAAGATGAAGGTTAAAAGAAAATTGCCTATAGAAAATAGTGCTCAAGCTGATATTGGAAAGCAACAAGGAAAAGAGAAAGCCTGTGTCAGGCCTGGGGGAATTCCAGACAAATGCTGGACATGAGCTATCAAATGAAGTAGATAGGATGGACCCCTGCTCAACATGAGACACTGAAGTGAGGCTCACCTCAGGCCATTGTGCGACCATTCCTGGGATACCAAGCATCTTCAAAATATCATTCTATCCTAAGAGACATTGGATTCCATGACATGGTGCTGACTGCCTCCAAACTCCTTCTGCTACAGCTCTTATCACATCCCGCTTTGTAGTGGAAAGAGCAATGGCTTGTAGGTAGGAAATTCAAGGTTGAAAGGCACCCTTAATACTTGAGAGTTGGGTTTAACTTTGGGAAACTCATTTCACTTCTCATAGCCTCCAGGCCTCATAAGATCATAGCACTAGAGCTGCAAGAGACTTCAGAGGTCATCTAGTCCACCCCACCTCCATTTTACAGAGGTGGAAACCAAGACCCATGGAGGTTAATAGACTTGCCCAACATCACACAGATAGAAGTAGAGGAGAGATTTGAACTTAGTTCCTCTGACTCAAGAACCAATGTTCTTTTCATTGTATCATTTGGTTTCATCAATGTTTCCAGTTAAAAGCAACTAGATGATGTGGTAGAGAGAGTATTAGGCCCTGAGCCAGGTAGATCTGTGCTCAAATCTGACTTCACATACTATACTAGTTGTGTGACCCAGGGCAAGTCATTCAACCTTTGTTTTTAATATTTTGCCATTTCTTTAGCTGTAAAATGAGGATAATAACAGCACCTACCTTCCAAGGTTGTTCTGAGAATCAAATAATATTTGCAAAGCTCTTGGCCCCATGTCTGGCATGTAGTAGGTGCTTAATAAATGAGTATTTCTTTCCTAAATGTGGATAATTCATTAATTGGATCACAGGGTAGGCATGAAAAACATTGTCAACTCCAAGTATAGATACAAATGATTATTTCTAGTCTATGAGACCCTAAGAGCAGAGCTCCCATTTTCTTCATCACTGTTTCTCCCTCACGGTGAATAGAAGTGCCTTGTACAAAGTTGTTGTTCAGTTTTTTCAGTCATGTCCAACTCTCCATAGCCCCATTTGGAGTTTTCTTGGCAAGGATACAGGAGGGATTTGTCTTTTCCTTCTCCAGCTCATTTTACAGATGAAGAACTGAGGCAAACAGTTGAGAGGATCTAATTCTAACAAATTGAATTATTTCTATTTTCTGTGTTTTGAATTAGAGGTTCAGATCAGTTCCTGGACCTTCTAACTTACTCCTTCGCTCCTAGGAATTTCAAGTAATACTCTACCCAAAGAATGTCTTCCATTGTAGGAAAGATAGAAAGATGAGATTATGGATCTATCTTGCTCAGTAAATATGGACCAACCTAAACCAGGTATGTCTGCTAGCAGCTGACCCAAGGCCTTGAATCTTCCACTGAGAAACACTGGATAAGGCAGAACTTAAAAAGGCAGAACTCAATTTCTTCCTCTAAACATTGGAGCTATGAGACCAGACTTGTGATGGTCCACCATCACATAAGGAATTGGGGAGGGATTGAGAGTTTGATGGATCACCTTTTCATTGGCTATTCACCAATTGGAGATGTCTTGGGTTGTCCAGGAAACAGTTGAATAATGAGCTTCCAAACTTATATTTATGGATAACCAAGATAGGACTTCGGGGTCTTTATTCACCAAGAGAGATATTACTGAGCATTTAATTGATTGATTATTGCTGGCCTAATCAATAAGTTAATTTTCTTATCCAGAAACCAGTTTCTTGGAATTTGTAGTCAACATATCGGCTTAAGTGACATGCTCAAGTCACACAGCTGGTTAGTATCTGAGCTGGGATTTGAATGCAGGTCCTCCTGACTCCAAGCCCAGCACTTTATCCATTGTGCCTCGTCCCACTGCCTATGATGCAGAGTTGGCACCTAAGAAATACTCAAGGAATCAGTGACTGAGTACCTAGCTCCTCACAGTGCTTGTCCCCAGGTTGGTGCAATGTTCCTATTGCTAATCTCAGTAATGACTGAAGACATAAGGGATCTGTTAAGTTAATGTTTCTTAAAGCGAGCACCATCCCTTGTGGGTGAGGAATGACGAATTGGGTACAGGAATGTTTTGAGGGGAGAAGAGTGGAAACTGACATTTGGGACTGTCAATGAGGAACACCAAGTTCCTTGGCCACACTGGAAGTTCCCTCGGGAGGCAGCCCCCTGGATCCAGCTGGCTGTCAGGATGGGGTTTGGGGGTGTGGGTAGAAACAGCTCCCAGCGTGTTCATTCTTTGGCTGGGAGCTGTTAGGTGAGCACAGGAGAAGTGATTTTTATGACCTAGGAGTGTTTCTGTTTTATAGATTCCCCGGTTGTGAAGGTATTTAAATCATTTCTCTTATTGTCTTCTCACCGATTAGAGTGCCTATGATTTCCCCACAGATGGTGAATGATAACGCACAGTAATCAAGCAAGAAATAAACCCAGGCATTTACAAACAATAAAGAGAGATCCTTTGCGGTTTCCTTCTCTGACGCAGGCTCTGGTAGCTAGGAGCCTTTTCTGGCTACTGAGAACAAATGAGAATCCCAGCCTCTGGAAATTTAGGCCTGTGGAGACTGGGTATACCTGTCTTTTCTAGCTGCCTGAATATGTAGGGAGTAGACCCACATTGGACCTCCAGAAGAATGGACACTGGGGTTAGGAAGGAGATATTCACCTACTCTCAAAGAGCCCACAAATCCTGTGGATCCTCCCCCAACCCCCTGCATGCACAAGCACATCCATAAAATGCACTATTTTTACTCCAATGAATCTATGATCATATCAGTATTTCTCAGTCTCTGCACAACTTCTAATCCTTTGTGATTCCTTATGTCTTTCTGGCAATTTTCCATAATAACATAACAAGCTAGAGGGCATGCTAGAGGCCTTTCTTTGGTTTTTTTGCTCTTTTGTGGGTAACAGTGCAACACAACAGTCTGGGTATCTCTCTTCTAGCTCCTGGCTAGGTGGCACTGTGGATAGAGGCCTGGAGTTCAGAGTTCAGAACTGGCCTCAGATATTCGCTAGCTACATGACTCTCGGTAAATTGCTTAGCCTATGTCTGCCTCACTTTCCTCAGATATAAAATAGAGATAATGTTAGCACTACCTCCCAGGGTGGCTAGGAAGACAAAATTGGAAACTATTTGCAAAGTGTTTTGCAAATCTTAAAGTGCTAAATAAATGCCAGCCATTATCTATCTATTAATTTATGTATTTATTTTTCATAACCAACCCACCTCCTTTTCTATTTATACCTGTCCTTGATGTTGTTTACACCACTTCCCGAGCATAAATCAATCACTGATAATATGCTAGCTTTGACAGTTGCTCCTCTGGTGGCCTTAGTCTTTCCATTATCCTGCTCATTCTTCTCTGGGAATGCTCCATTTTGTCAGTGTTCCTTTTAGACGGTGACTCCCAGAACGGAAGGTTGAATTTCTGATGGATCTGACCAGTGGTAGTGCCCATAAAAGAATTTCCTAATACAACCATGTTTTTAAAACATGACATTATTTTACCCATCATGGTATTTCCGTCAGATATATTTTACTAGTGATGGATGAAGCTTCTATAGTAATGTGAAAGAGATTTTATTTTAGGAGTATGAACTGAAATAATCTTAAAAAAACTGAAGTATGCTGCTTTCAATTACTTTCTGTTGTTCTTTGGATCATCTGTATCAAAGGAGACTGTGATTGTGATTTTTATGAAGTCATATTGGCTCATGATTTGCAGTCATATAGCATTACCAAAGGTACAGACCAAGACTAAAATCACTAAGAGACTGTTGGGGTTAAAGAGAGAGCCTTTTGTAGTAGTAGGCTCCTAGAGATTATTGAAAGGGTTATATAATTTTCCAAATGCAACGAAATTTGGAATCTGGTCTGGGTACAATTCTTAGTACAATTTGTCTGGATCTCTCCTTTCTCCTCTTCACTCCATAGTGTCTGTGGCATATCTTCCTTCTATTCCCCCCTGCTCCTTATAAAATAAAACATCCCTGAAAACAGATTTTTATCTTGTATCTTTGTATTCCCAGTAAAGTATATTTAGTAATATACTTAATAGTAGTTGCTTAATAAATATTGAATTGACAAAAAAAAAAAAAAAAGACAAAAACCACCTAGCTTCACTCCCCTGAGCTTCACTGGAATCTCATCATCCCTCAAGATCACATCAAACTTGAAAATCACATCTCCTGTCAGTACTCCCTACTCCTGGGATCTCCTCCAAAATCTTTCATTTAAGGACTAGCCCCAGGGCAACTATCTCTTTATTTCCCACCAGGCAGCATTCCTCTGTACCTTATCATATCCCCCCTGCCTGGTATCTTCTCCTCCCTCAGCCACTCCTGCCCCACCTTTTTTCAGATTCTTCTTATATATTTTCTTCTCTCATTAGATTGGGAGCTCCTTAAGGACAGGAACTGTCTTTTGCCATTTTTGCATCCTTTGCACAGTGGCTGGCACACACTAAGTACTTCATAAATGTTTGCTGAGTGACTCTTTTGGGGTATGAAAATAATATTCATGATATGCATTTTGGTTTTTTGTTTTCAAATGTATTCCTCCATTAAACTCATCCCAGAGATATAAAAAACAATGTATTTTTAAAAGAAAAAAGTCAGCAGAACTAAACTATATGGAAAATTGCCCGGTAATATATGCAGTACCTCTGTAAAGAAGTAAAGAGAAGAATATGGTGGGCTCTTTGGATTGCGTTTCCAACAATGGGGGTAGTCTCCACCAAACCATTTATACACTTTCTCTCCCCCCTCTCTCTTCAACCTTTGTGACCTTAAAGTAGAGGACTCAATTATCCAGGACAGGTTCTATAGACACAAAAGAATGAATATATAATGGGAATTTTTCCAAATAAAATTCTCATGCAGGTGGGGTGAAAATCTAAGAAAATGAACCTAGAAGGGGAAGCAAGTTGGCTCAGTGGATTGAAAGCCAGGCCTAGAGACAAGAGGTCTTAGGTTCAAATCTGATCTCAGACACTTCCTAGCTGTGTAATCCTGGGCAAGTCACTTAGCCTCCTTTGCCTAGCCCTTACACTCTTCTGCCATGGAACCAATACATAGTATTGATTCTAAGATGAAAGGTATGGGTTAAAAAAAAAGAAAATGAACCTAAAAAATGGCTAGGGTCAATTCGAAGAAATGGGTGGTAGAAGGTGAAAGACAGAAGATAGGAAAAGAGGTAAAGAAATGTGTTGAAGAGGGGAAGATAGAACATATGTGGTCAAGTGGATGAGCAGGAAAAGTATGGATTGGGTGATCAGAGGTGGTCAGGTGATCTGCAAAACACTCCAAGAATTATAAGCAAATAAAGGATAAGCAGATATTCTTAAACTCCTATCAGTGTTTGAGAATGGAGAAGTGTTATCTGTAATGAAGGTAAAATATCCATGGAGAGAAATTCCCTCAATGGATTCTTTCTCTGGAGGAGAATATTTCCCCCATTCATGGGTGCAGGGTACTGAAGTTAAGGGTAGATCAATTTGTCAAAGATAAAAGTTCTAGAATCATCCAAGAAGGGTTTTGTTTTTGTTTTGTTCTTTGAATATCACACTCTGACCACTTAACCCCTGAGTGTGAGGCTCGGAGTAATAATGTAAACCTTCAGATATGCTCCACTTTAAGAAAATCCACTAAAGAAAAATTCAGATTTTCCAAATTAATTGATCAGAGTTGATCAAGAGGTAAACACTAGTTGCCTTCTGGATATTTCCACCTGGACATCTCACCCTCAAACTGTCCCAAACCAAGCTTATTATCTTTCTTCTAAAACCAAGCCTCTAACTAATGGGTATTTTTGTCAAGGACACACTCTAGTCACATAGGTTCACAACCTCAACTTGATGTGTTACTCTCACTCACTCCTTACATCCAATCCATTGCAAAACTTTGTCAATTCTGCAAGCACCGTTTCTTTCCTTGACATTCCCTTCCCTACTCTCTCATAGGCATCAGCCTAATTCAAGCCTTCATCACATCTCACCTGTGTACTACTATAAGAGCCTCTGTGTGATTCTCTCTGCCTCAAATCTCTTCCCTCTCCAGTCCATCCACCACAAAATTGACAAAGTGACCTTCTTAAAGCCCAGGCCTGACTTAGTGCTCAAAATGCTCTAGTGGTTTCCTTTTGCCTCTGAGATAAGATACAAACTCCTCACCTTGGATTTTAAAGTTCTTTCCAGTTTGCTTCCAGCCTATCTTTCCAGTTTCATTCCACATTGCCCACCTCTTTATACTATATAGTTCAACCAAATGGTCCCACTTGCTGCTCCTCACCCAAGATATCCTATCTTCTCTCTCGTTGCCTCTGTGGTCTCCCGCACCTGGAATGCATTCCTTCTTGACCATGTCTCTCAGAATTCTTGGCTTCCTTCAAAACTCAGCTAAAGTACCATCTCCTGTATGAGACCAGTTCCTGGTGCCACCATGCCAAATTCACCTTATGTTGACTCTGTATATATTTTATTCTTACTCAGATGTGTGCATGTTATTTTCCTGACAGATTGTAAGCTCTTTGAACACAGGGATTATTTCATTTTTTGCCATTGCATCCCCAGAACTTTTTACAATAGTGGGCTCATAGTAGGCAATAAATGCTTATTGACTGATTAAGATGATTCTTTCAACAAAAAGATTCTCAAAATCACAGAAGTCACAGGACTTTTTTAATGAGTGATTTCCTGTTAGGCATTAGAAAGTAGGACCAGATCTACCAAGACTCAATTTTACTCATGATCTTTTTTGTGCACATATCTCTTCTGGAAAGAGAAGGACATCATTCTTTTTTTTTTTTTTTTATCTTATTCTTATTGTCATGTAAAACCTACTTCCATATTGGTCATTGTTGTAATAGTAAAGTTATACATAACCAAAACCCCAAAATAAAACCATAAATACACCAAAGACATCCTTCTTCTAAAAGAAGCCATTGCGGGACGGTCTCACTGAGGTTTTCATGTTCCCTCTTCCAATGAAGAATCTTTCATTAAGATCCTTTTCCTAAGTGTGAAAGGGATGACGCTGACTCTGTTACAATGGCTGCATGTGCTCTGCCAATGCTCAGCTCCCTGGAGCTGGGGGCTGGAGTGGGGGGATGCAGAGAAGCCATGGACAGAATGACAAGGACCTTGGCCCCCAGGAAGCTCTCCCTGAGGCTACCTGTTTAGGGACAGAGATTGGCTTGATTTTCATTTTTTTTTTTCTATCTCTCCTCTAGGATTACATAGGGAAAATGATGCTTGGACAATAGAAAAATCTCTGAATAAGCCTAAATAAAGTTTGCCTAGCTTATGTATACAGAATAGTAATAACTAGCATTTACATGGAACTGTAAAGTTTGCAAAGCACTGTATCTAAGTTATTTCATTAGATTTTCATTACAATTCTGGGATTAGGTGTTCTTACTATCCCTACTTACAGATGAGGAAACTGAGGCCAAGAAGGGTAAAATAATTTGCTCTAGGATACACAGCAAAGGAGTATCTAAGACAAAATTTAAACTCAGGTTTCCTGACTTTAGGTCCATCGTGTAGCTGTCTGAGAGACTATCTCTGCTCTGAGATAGGCAACCAGCTCCCCAAGACAGGAAGGAGAAACACAGGGCAGCCTGCAGTCCCTAGCCACCCAGGAACGCCTTTCCTGGGGCTTCCACCTCTACAAAGCCCCTCCTGAGAGACATTGCTTCTCTTATCAAAATCAGAAGCCTGCAGCTGTCAGTCTTTCTTGTCACTCTGGAGGCGTCCACTTCATTTTGTTCCTGCCCTGGCAGTGATTTCCCTGCTAATGAATGGAGCTCAGGAGCCCAGGGCTCAGCTCTGGCAGCAGGTCTGCCGACAGCATCCTAAAGTAAGTGGAGATACTCGGCTCTGAGCACGATCTATTTGATGAGCCTGTGCTTTTGCATCTCAGAATCCCTTCTTCCCCGGCCGTCCACAATCACATCCAGGTTCTCTGTGAGAGAGCTGTGGGCCCAGCTCCTGGGCCATGAGCTCAGTCGGCCTCTCTCCTGGCCACATATTAGAGAGGCTAGGCAGAGAGGTTACCCAGATGGTGTGAGAAGGCATAGAAAGCATTTTGCAAACCTTAAAGCACTCTATAAATGCCTATTATTATTATTTTCTACAATCAGTTGCTAGACTTCCAAATTGGTAACAGGCCAGCTAGAGCCTTCTACTACACGACTGAGTTCAAGCAGTGTTTATAGAGCTCTGCTGTTTAATAGTTAACAACCTGACTTGGGGGAGAGGGAGAAGAGCACACTCTTTTAAGTTTAATCTGCATTATTAACACTTTTTAAAGTCCAAACAGTCAACAAAACAGTAAATCAAGCCCTGACTTGTGATGGATTTCTCAGGTGTAAATACCCACACTGAAAATGTAATAATCAGCTAACTCTCTCTCAAGCCAGTTAGTTTAGAGTCACAGCAGACCCCTGGGAGTAGCTCATCTTCTACCCAGAGGGGTCATCATCATGCCTCTCACTGAGGAGCCTGAAGAAAGTTTGCAACAATATGGAGGGAGTAAGGGGAAGGAGGAAAATTAAAAAAGGGGAGGAATTAAGGATTCCTCTATTTTTGACCTGTAACAGACATGACCTACCCTTGAAACAGTGGTTCTGGGGGTGATGAGCTGGGAGAGATCCAATGGTGAAGGTGGGAATGGGATTTGGGAGGGAGTCATTAAAAAGGAGAGTGAGGAGAGAGAATGGAGAAATAGCTCCCTGCTCACAGTGGCTTGTGATCATCCCCTCCACCATCAGCTTTTCTGGAGCTGCGATAGCCCATCAGCTTATGTCTCAAGGAGGAAACACCCTCAGACTTTGTGAAAGGGTCAAAGAATCCACAAAACGAACAAACCTGATAACAAGGCAGGAAGGAGAGTTGGAAAATGGGAGTTGGGGAGTGGAAATGAGACCACCAGGAAGGGAGCCCAAAGCCTGGTATTCCTCCACTTGCTTGACTCTACTTTACCCTATGCAGAGATGCTTCCTTCTCCCTTCCCCACCCTTCCAAAACCTAAGCTGTTCTGAATTGGGGCATTTATACCACTGTGAAGCTGATCCAGTCAAGTGGTTTTTGTCAATGAAAAGCTTTGAAGGGAAGCCCTTGCCGTCTCCTTTTGGAGAGCAATAAATCAATCAACAAATATTTCTTTTTTTTTTTTTAAACCCTTACCTTCCGTCTTGGAGTCTATACTGTGTATTTTCCAAGGCAGAAGAGCGGTAAGGGCTAGGCAATGGGGGTTAAGTGACTTGCCCAGGATCACACAGCTGGGAAGTGTCTAAGGCCAGATTTGAACCTAGGACCTCCCATCTCTAGGCCTGGCTCTCAATCCACTGAGCTACCCAGCTGCCCCCAACAAGTATTTCTAAAACATCTACTAGGTACCATTTATTGTATTAGGCACTGGGGATATAAATGCAAAGAATGAAACAATCCCTCCTCACAGTGAGCTTATAGTCTAATGGAAGAGATAAGGATGTAAAATATGCACACCTCTACATATAAAATAAAATAAAGATACACACACGTGTGTATGGCAAATATAAACTTGATGCCTATAAATATAGGCAAAGTCAAATACAAGGTCAGTAGGGTTGGAGAGCACAAGAAGTCAGGAGGCTTCATGGAGCAAATGGACTTAAATGGACTCTTAAAGGAAGAGATTTGTAAGAACAGAGGGCATTCCAGGTATGAGAGACAGGGCAAAGGCATGGAAGTCAGAGATGGAATGTTAGGTGTGAGAAACAGAGAAAAGGCCAATTTGGCTAGATTATTACAAAGTAGAGGAGAGGATAATGACCATTGAGGCAGGAAAGATGTTTGGGGCCAGGTTGAGTAGGGTTTTAAAAGCAATTTAAAAGGAATTTATATTTTTTCCTCTAGATCGGTGATGGGCAAACTTTTTAAAGAGGGGGCCAAAGGAAAGGAAATGCTCATCTGTCAGTCTGTTTCTAAGGCAACTCTTTCGAAGTTTCATTGTATTGTATCCTACTCATTGTATTCTTCAGATTAGGGATAATGTAGCATGGCCAGATAGAACATTTCAGGGGGCTGCATCTGGCCTGCAGGCTGTAGTTTGCCCATCACTGCTCTAGATGATAGGAAGCATCTATAGTTGGATAAATAAGGAGTTACATGGGTCAAATCTAAGTTTAAGGAGATTTACTTTGGCAACTGTTATGTAAGGTGGCCTAGAATGAGGAGAGACTTGAGAGGGGGAAATGAGTTAGGAAATTCTTGCAATGATCCATGAGAGAGATGATGAACTAGGGCAGGAATGAAAGAAAAAAAATGAAATAAAAGCTTTCAAGGAAAGAAGCAGAAAGAGAATTAGTAGTTCAGAAGAAAAAATGATAAATCTTATCCAAAACAAAGACTCCCTAAAAACTAGAATAGACATCCCTAAAAATGACTCAATGAGATAGTGAGAAACAAAAGATTTTTTAAAGAAAAAAAGATATAATATCTCATGGCTAATGTAACTGATCTGGATAACTGATTAAGGAGGGTAAATTCAAGGATTACTAGACTTCCTGAAAACCATCATAGAAAAAAAAAGCCTGGATACCATATTTCAATAAATCATAAATGAAAATTCACCAGATAGTATTGAAGTCAGAGGTCAAAATAAAAATAGAAAGAATTCACTGATCACCTTCTGAAAGGAACCTCCAAAGGAAAAGTCATAGGAATATCATAGCCCAAATCCAGGGTTCTCACATCAAAGAAAAAATGCTATAAGAATCTAGAAATGATTTTTAAGTATTAAGGAACTACAGTTAGAATCAGACAAGACCTTGCAATTTCCCCTCAGAACTAGAGGAGATATTGAAATACAATATTCTAAAAGGCAAAAGGCTTGTTACCAATAATAACTTACCTTGCAATTCTACAAGGAAAAGAAAATAGATCTTTAATGGAATAGAAGAATTTCAAGAATTTCTGATAAAAAGACTAGATTTGAGTAGAAACTTTAGAATACAAAAATAAGAGTTCAGAGAAGCCTAGAAAAGTACATTTATTCGAGTAATTCAAAAGGCCTACATGATGATATAGTGTTAATATTCTAATAAGGGAGAAGAAACAATTGTCTCCTCCAAATTTAATCTCTTCAAATGGTATTGAGGGTGTGAAATAATAAAAGCAGAAGCTAGGTGTGGAATAGCTCTAGGCTTAGAATTTGAAAATCAGAAAGAGAAGGAGAAGGGTAAAATTAATATATTAGCATCCAAGAGTGGAAGGAGAAGATGGGACATCTCATAGTTGGTGTGCTTGGGAAGAACATACAAAAATTGAGGAAGGGGTAGAGGAAGTGGGCATCAAAATAACCTCATTTATATCTGAAATGAATAAATGAGTGTTGAAAACACACTGAGATAGATAGTTTAGTATAGAAATACATAAACTCAACAGGGAAAAAAATGAAGGGTAGAAAAAGGAAGAAAGTTAAGAGGGAGAAGTAAGGCTAGAGAGAGAATAGTCACTAACATAAAAACCTTTCTGATTCTGAAGAGGTTAAAAAAGAGATGAAACGCAGAACTAGATTCTAAGGAGGAAGGGTGCATTAAATTGCCTTTTAGATAATTGGAGAATGGTTGAACAAATTGTGGTAGATGAATATAATGGAATATTATTACACCGTAAAAAATGTGGAAAGAGATGATTTTAGAGTATCTTGGGTAATACCAACTGACACAGAATGAATTGAGTAGAGCTAGGAGAACAATTTAAACAAAGACAGCAACATTGTAAAAAAAAAAAAACAACTTTGGAAGACTTAAGAACTCTAATCAATGCAATGACCAATCATGACTCCAAGGAACCTATAATAAAGCATATTATCCACTTCCTGACAGAAAGGTGATAGACAGAAGCTGCAGAGACATATATTTTTAGATGTGACCACTGTGTAGATTCATTTTGCTTTATTATGCACATTTGTTACAAAGAGTTTTCTTTTTTTTTTTTTTTTTAAATAGAGATTTGGACTGTCTGAGAGTTAAGGGAGAGGGAAGGTTAGTAATAATGATGACAAAAAAAGACCAGTGAAACTTTTTTTAATGCACAGAAGAGAATATGAGGAAGTTCAGAAGGAAGCATGATCAAGCAACACCGTTTTGAAGGTAATGTGTAGAATTTATTATAACCCCAACCCTTTTTTAAAAGCAAGTGATAGGAAATGGAGATTTATAGTCGCATGTAGAACTTACTTTTTGTGTTCTGCTGTGTGTGCAGAAACGACCTTTATTCTAGTGTTTAAGTTCAGAATAAAAGAAAAGAAAAATAGAGGGGAAAATGACCTTCTATAGAACCTTGTAAGTCAAATCAGGTCCAAAGCATTTGTAGATGAAGTAGAAAGGTGGGCAACAAAGAAGACAGGAAGTGAAACAGTTCTAGTATTTTAGCAGTGACCCATTTTTGCAAGAGGTAAAAGCCAAACCACTGTGCTTGGACTCTGCCATCTCCTTACCTAGAGCATTATGTGAAGGACTAGCAATGAATATATATGAAAGAAATCCATGCTGAAACATACACAAGTTTTAATTCATTTAGTGATCAATTTTTTAGATATTTCAAAGAGGGAAAGATCTGATGGGATAAAAAAAAAAAAAGATTACAGATAGTAAGTTACAGAGGCAGAGACAGAAGGGGAAGTGAAAACACACACACAGAGAAAACCAAGAGAGTTTCAGCAATTATCTATCATATGTTTATTTTTCTCAAATCTTTATGAAAATAGCCTAGGAACATACATCAAGGATATCCTTGATGAAATCACAAGAAGGAAGTATTCAGGATTTTGCAGATGATTTTTAAAATAAAATTTAGAATATTAACAATATGGAAATAGGTCTTGATCTATGATATGTGTAAAATTCAGTGGAATTGTTCGTTGGCTATGGGAAGGGGTAGAGAGGAGGGGTGGGAAAGAACATAAATCACGTAAACAGAAAAAATTCTAGATCAACTAATTAATTAATGAAAAATAATAATAAAATAAAATTTAGAGAGTATCATATAAGACTGTCTCATCAAGGGCAGCTAGGTAGGTAGCACAGTAGATAGAATGCCAGGCCTGAAGTAGAGAAGACCTGAGCTCAAATCTGGCCTCAGACACTTCTAGCTGGTATGACCCTAAGCAAGCCACTTTACTCCAATTGCCTAGCCCTTATGGCTCTTCTACCTTAGTACTTAGCCCTGATTCTAAGATAAGAGGAAAAAATTTTTAAAAAGACTGTTATCAACATAGTCACAAAAAGAGACCTATTTTTACTAAGGGTGTTCCATTATAGAGGATATCTACGAAATCTAAATACAAAAGGGATTCCATATTATAAATGGGAAGATTCTCCAGATACCCTTATTCTCTGCTTATTGTACTATTTCCAAATATATCACAGGACCTTCTCAATGAGGTCACTCAAGAGATCAGTGTAGCTACCCACAGTGAAAATATGGATTGTTCAGCTAACCTGTAAGATGGAAGTAATATTTATGCTGCCTATATTAAAGAATTTTTGTGAGGAAAATTCTTTGTTAACTTGAAAGCTCTACCAAAATGTGAATCAGGAGTATCTAAAGAAGACAAACCCAGTTCCCCTGGCTCTAATAAATCCAATGCTCCAATCCACCTGAGGTTGCTTCCAACCTGGTATTCTCAAACCTGAGATTCTAAATGATCAGAGAGGGAGTAATGTCAAATTAACTTAGTTAAATAAAAATGACACTCGTTGCAGCTTCATTAGGAATGACCCCCCCTCCACCATCAACTTTAAAACATCTCATTAATACAGTAAGCTCAGTGCATCCAAATGTCAGCCCTTTAATTTTAATTTTCGCCACCAATGGCAGAAGAATGCTTGCTGCAGTTCTGGACTGGGGAGGAGTCGGAAGTTCCCATCCTAAGGACTCTGTGAACCACACACCCCAAGAGGGATAGAATTCCACACAGAGGAAGCTTCATGTAGCTGATGGGGGCAGCAGGCATGCTGTGCTCCATCAAAGGGAATGCCATCTATCCTAGGACCAAATTTCTCTTCTACCTGCCTGTGCTTTCCAGTTGAGGGTATTTGTAATGGGAGAACAAGCAAGTCCTGGCTCAGAGGTATCAGCTGCTGGGTGGCACTGCCGTTAAGGGGTCTTTTCCTGCCATTGATCCTGATCCAGAAGTGAAGAGGTTACAAATGTCCCTAGCGGAACAGAGCTTCTATTGGTCTGCCTGGATTGGCAGGATTTGTAGATATACGACTACTTAGTCCCAAGGATTGACGTGATTGAATCTATTCTCCCTGGGAAGATGCAACTCGATGACAATTCCATTTTAACGTATGTTCGCAGCTCATCATATTGCATAATGAGAAGCCGCTTTGATATGACAACTCTAATTTTAATAGACATTCATCAAAAATCCTTAGCATTTCCCAATCTGCCAGGGCCCAATATTTAGAAGTAAATGTAACAATCTTTCCGTCATCATGAAAGGTATTCATTTATCCCCCACTCACCGACTCTTATCTTTCAATTGACATATTTCTCACTCCATTATCCTTCACACAGCTGATAAAAATTGAGAGATGATTTGGCCTCAGCTTTCTCTGTCCCTTCCTAATCATGAGCTCTGTTATTTTCTGGAATAGAGTCAGAGTCTAGTTTCAAGAACTAGCCAGAAAATAATTTTTTGATCAACTTTAAACTTAGCACGATTAATCCTCCGTTTCTGAAAGAGAAGCTAAAAATACATCTGAATTGGGAGGTGCCATTTTGGGGCAAGTTTCTGTTTGAACTGGAGTGGTCATTAATCTGAAGACAGCGCTCATTAGGTTTAATAATTAGACATGTAGGCAAGTGATAGCTGTTGCGGGATTCTTAATAGTTCATTTCCAAAGCCTCTCCCTTTTGGTGTTCTAAAGGCTAAGCCGAACAGTACTGAATCCTGTTCAATGACCCAAAGGAGAAACCAAGACTATTTTAGACTGAAAGACTTAAGGAGAGGCAAGTGGTTGGATACACTCAATTACCATCACAAACTCTATCATAACTCATAATCTGCCCGAGATTAATCAGGCCGTGGCTAATTATTATGTCATGCCAGATAGCTGGGAGAAGTTTAAAATAGCAATCAAAGAACTTCCTAGTTAATTCAAATCCATCTTAGTTTCCTCCAGGGGACAAAAGCTCCCAAGCTATAGAACTGACCATGCGTAAAAAAATATGATTGTGCGCGTGTAAAATGGGAATTCCTGGCCTTGATGGTTTTCCACCCAGACTCATAATAACACAATTGTCAAAAGTCTTGAATCAATGATCTTGGATTTCGAGCACATCACATTTAAATGGCTCCCAATTTTTTTTAGCTACACCAATTCTAAACTCCTCTGCTAAGCTCTCAAGGCACTCTATTTCCTGGGCCTCAGTTTTCTCATTTGTATAATGAAGTTGGACTAGCCTTCTTGCTATTTCTCCACATAACACTGCATCTCCCCCCAGCCCCATCTCCTATCTTTTCACTGGCTTTCCTCTGTGACTGATATGTATTCCCCTCTCACTTCCAACTCTTAGAATCCTTTATTTTCCTCAAAATCCTACTTAGGTGGCATCTGTAGAGTCTTTTCTGATTCC
Organism: Gracilinanus agilis; assembly: GCF_016433145.1. Taxonomy (NCBI): domain Eukaryota; kingdom Metazoa; phylum Chordata; class Mammalia; order Didelphimorphia; family Didelphidae; genus Gracilinanus; species Gracilinanus agilis. Next base: position 311,416,758 of record NC_058131.1, read on the forward strand.
TCCATCTGCCTTCCCTCTCAACATTTACCTTTTATTCCTCTTCTATAAATGTTTGCACATATTCTTTTTGTATATATGTTGTCTCCCCAAGGGTGTTGTCAGGCACCTTTAAACCCACGATGCTCATTGAGATAATGGGTGAAAAGCACTTTGCAAACCTTAAAATGCTATATAAATGCCAATTTTCATGATTGTTATTATTATTATTAGTAGTAGTAGCTATTAGCCTCAAGTTACCAGGCCACCAGGATGGGCATGATTCTTGCTGAGCTTAAACAATCTTTATAAAGCAATATAAGTATTTCACAATTAGGTTCCCCCCAAAATGTATGCAAATGTCTTGAAATTTAATCTTTATTCTTAATACTTTCCTAAGTTCTAGAAAACCAACAAAAATCATAAACGAAGCTCTGATTTGTAGCTACTGACAATTTCTGAAGTGTAAATGCTCATGGTGAAAATTTAACAATCAGCTCTTGCAAACTGGTTAGAGGTGACTCCAGCATATCCCTGTATCTCCTCCAACAAAATGTAAATTCCTCGAGAGTGGAGACTTTCATTTTTGTCTTTGTTTATCCACCTCCAAATTCAATAACTTGCATATGTTGTTCAGTTGTTTTTCAATCCTATCTGATTCTTTGGAACCCTATTTGGGGTTTTCTTGACAAAGGTACCAAAGTGGCTTGCCATTCTTTTTCCAGCTCACTTTATGGATGAGGTAACTGAGTGAAATGACTTGCTCAGGGTCACACAACTAATAAGTGTCTGAGGCCAGGTTTGAACTTAGGAAGAAGAGCCTTCCTGATTCCAGGCCTAGCACTCTATCTACAGCACCACTGAGTTGCCTGCCTAGTATATAATAGTAGGTGCTTAATAAATGCTTGTTGATGGATTAGTTGGTTGACTCATTGGTTTTTTAAACATATATTTTATTTTCCTTATTTGAAACAACAATTTTTAACATACATTTCCCAAAATTATAAGATACAAATTGTCTTTTTCCCTTCCTTCTCTCCCCCCTCCCAGAGATGGTAAGCAATTTAGTTTGGATTATATATGCATTATCATGCAACACTTACTTCTATATTGGTCATTGTTATATGAGGATATTATTATAAAACCCAAACCCTGAAATAAAACCACAAATAAAGCAAAAATTAGTATGCTTTGATCTGCATTTCAACTCCAAAAGTTCATTCTCTGGAGGTGAATAGCATTCTTTGTCATAAGCCCTGCAGGAACTGTCCTGGATTGCTAAGAGTAGCTAAGTCCTTCACAGTTGATCATGACAATATTGCTGTTACTGTTTACTATGTTCTATTTATTTCAAAGTTCTGCTTATTTCACTCTGCATCAGTTCATCTAGGTCTTTCCAGTTTTTTCTGAAATCATCTTGCTCATCATATAACACATTTTTTTCAGCCATTCCCCATTCAATGGACATCCCCTCAGTTTCCAATTCTTTGCCACCACAAAAAGAGCTGCTATAAATATTTTTGTACAAGTAGGTGCTTTCCCTTTTTAAAAAAATCCCTTTGGGATACATACCTAGTAGTGGTATTACAGAGTCAAAAGGCATGCACAATTTTATAGCTCTTTGGGCATAGTGAACCTCCAGAATGACTGGATCAACTCACAACTCCACCAGCAATGCATTGGTGTCCCAATTTTGCCACATCCACTCCAACATTTATTATTTTCTTTTACTGTCATATTGGTCAATCTGATAGGTGTGAGGTGGTACCTCAGAGTTGTTTTAATTTGCATGTCTCTAATCAAGAGTGATTTAGAACATTTTTTCATATGATTATTAATAGCTTTGATTTCTTCATCTGAGAACTGTTTATTCATATCCTTAGATGATTTGTCAATTGGGGAATGACTTATACTCTTACAAATATGACTTTGTTCTCTATTTTTGAGAAAGTGGACCTCTATCAGAGATATTTGCTGCAAAATGTTTTCCCAGTTTGTTGTTTCCCTTCTAATCTTGGTTACATTGGTCTTGTACAAAACCTTTTAAATTTATTATGATCAAAATTATTTATTCTATATCTCATAGTATTCTCTTTCTCTCATTTGGTCATAAATTCTTCTCTTCTCCATAGATCTGGCATTGGCTGTTCTATGTTCCCCTAATTTGTTTATGGTATCACCCTTTATATCTAAATCATTTATCCATTTTGACCTTTTCTTGGTATAGGATGTGGGATATTGGTCTATACTAGTTCCTGTCATACTATTTTCCATTTTTCCCAGCAGTTTGTGTCAAATAGGGAATCCTCATCCTAAAAGCTGGGATCTTGATTCATTGATTTCTTTAGCTCTTAACAAACTGTTGTTCAGTAATATTCAACTCTTAGTGACTCCATGGACCATAGCTATCTATGGGGTTTTCTTGGCAAGGATCCTGGAGTGGTTTGCCATTTCCTTTTCCAGTGGATCCTTTTGTCAGGTAATCAGAGGTTAAGTAACTTACCCAGGGTCACATAGCTAGGAAGTATCTAAGGCTAGATTTGAATTCAAGTCTACCAGACTCCAGACCCAGCAATCTACTGTACTACCTAGTTACCTCCTAGGCATACACAGGTTAAATTACTTGCCCAAGGTCGCACAGGAAGTATCTGATGCTAGGTGAACTTGGGTCTTCCTGACTCTGGGTCCAGCACAATTAACCACTGAGCCACAGCTGCCTCAAAGGTAGCTCTAATGTATTATGATCAGTTAAACATTAGCCTAATTTATCTGAATCCATTCTCCCTTCCTGGTCTTATTTTCCATCATTCCCCAGATACTCTTCTTTCATTCCTATTTTCCCACAGTGTGATTTAGGGGAACAAGCAGTGAACTAGGAATCAGAGGATCTGAGTTTCTATCCTAACCCTGCTACTAACCACCTGTGTGACTGAGAAAGTCCCTTCACTTTTCTGGCTATCAGATTTTCCATCTATAAAATGAATAGCTTGAACCAAATGATTTTTAAGGACCATATTTGATCTAAATCAATTATCTTTGATCATTAATTAAATTCAACAAACATTTATTAAGAACTTCCAACATGCAAGGAAGGCCCTGCACTAGCCACTGAAGCATGGATCTTGAAGTCAGAAAAATGGATTTCTGTGATATATCCTTTAGCCATAGCTGTTATCTATGGGTGAGCTGACATTTATGTAGCACTTTTCAGCTTACAAAGTACCTTATATATATATATATATTATATATATATATATATAATCTCATTTGATCCTTGCAGTAACCCATGGAGGATAGTAATAAAAATACTATCATCCCCTTTTTCAGATGAAAAAACTGAGGCATTAGACCACACAATTAGGTTCATTGGATCATATGATGGAGTTAGATGAGACCTTAGAAGTCATCTAGGGCAGTGATGGGCAAACTTTTTAAAGAAGGGGCCAAAGGAAAGGAAAGGCTCATCTGTCAGTCTGTTTCTAAGGTAACTCTTTTGAAGTTTCATTGTATTTTATCCTACTCATTGTATTCATCAGACTAGGAATAATGTCCTGCAGGCTGGATAGAACATTTCAGGCCCCCCACCCAATCTAGCCTGCAGGCCATAGTTTGCCCATTACTGGTCTAGGGCAATAGTATAAAACTCAAGTAGAAATGGGGGCCACTTAGGAAACCATATATTAACCTTATTTGTGCCTCATTTTTTTTTAATTTTGTTAAATATTTCCCAAATAGATTTTAATCTGGTTAGGGCCATACTTAGCCTGGGTAGTCAATCTGTAGGCCTGTGATCTAGCTCAGACCTCTGATTTAGTTCAATCCCTGAAAGAACTGAGACCCCAAAATATTAAATGATTTGCCTGAGGTCAGAAAGGGCAGAATTTGAAGCCAGGTGCTTTGACTCCATATTCAGTACATGACAGATGAGTTCATGTTTGTGGCCTCTTCTCTTAATTTTTTTTCTCCCACCACCAAACCTCTGACGAGAACATATTAATAATGTAGATTAAACTTAAAAGTATTTTTATGCGGACCTTTTTCCCAGAGATCTGGTTGTTAAACATTTATCAGCATACCTTTGCTCATTGTCTTCACATAGTACCAGTCCCTCCAGTAGGTAGATAGGTTGTCCTACCTTGTGTTTCTGTCCTTCCTCTGTATACCTGAGGCAGGGGAGAGATCATGGCTACAAAGTGGGGGCAGAACTACCTTTCACATAAGACCCTAGGTATTAAGGGTGGACCTCACCAAAGGATTTAACTTCCAGGAGTTTACATGTCTGCATTCAGAGAAATGGTATCATTAAGCTTTTAGCTGATACAAAGAAATTTATGAGAAGAAGAGTAAAAGCTAGACATGGTGGATGGGCAAGGGTTGTGCAGGGCTATAATGTAATGATCCAAGAACCCAAGAATCTCAGCGTGTGCCTGAGGCCCCCATGAGCAAGGAGAGAGTTAAGAGATAGTGAGGCAGGAGGATGATGACTTAATCTAGAGTGGTGATGGCAAACCTATGACACATGTGCCAGCACTGACATGGGTGGCCATTTTTGATGATACACAGCTGCATATAGCCACACACAGAGAAATATGGGGTTGCATGCCGAGGATGAAACATTTGCTATAGTATAGTGTAGACACTCTGTGCACTATAGATGACAATTCTACCTATATTAATTTACCTATTTTGGTTTATTAAATACAGTTATATATTATAATTATACATTTTTGTTATTTAAACTATAAATATCATGAAATCATGGTTTTTTTTTTTCTCAAAATGACACACCCCCTGAGTTATGCTTGGTTTTTTTGGTGAATTTTGACACACCAAGCTCAAAAGGTTGCCCATCACTGGTCTAGCGGCAGAGATCTAGTTGCTATGTGGACAGACCACTTGATTTAGACTAACCAGGGGATTATCATTTCTTCTCCCCACTCCTGACATTTTTTATGGTGTGATTTTTAAAGAAGCCAACTATCTTGGTTGAAATCTGGGATGAAATATACTATTAAGTCTGAAATCGATGATGACACATGTTTTCCTTTATTCTGAGATCCTTTCCTGATTAAATATCTTACTATGTCAATATACAGCTCCAAACCACTCTGTTTATACACTGGCTGCTGGATAACTTCATCTAAGTTTGACTCTGGAGGTTCCCAGATTTAAGCTGGGTAGGGCCTCAAGCCAGAGAAGATAATCGTAATCATCTAAACTGAGCCCAAATCTGGAAGAATCTTGAGCTGATCAATGGGAAGGCTATGCCTGGAATGCCTTCTACTTCCCCATCCAAATTCTCTTTCCAAGACTGGGTTCAATTCCTACCTCCTCCACAAAGCTTTCTTTACCTAATGGGATCATAGATTATGTGTTGTTGTTGAGTTGTTTTAGTCATTTCCCACTCTTTGGGGTTTTCTTGGCAAAGATGCTGGAGTACTTTGCAACTTCCTTTTCCAGCTCATTTTACAGTTGAGGAAACTAAGGCAAAGAGGGTTAAATGGCTTGTCCAGGCTCACATAGCTAGTGAGCATCTGAGACCAGATTTGAATTTAGGTCTTCCTGCCTCCAGGCCTAGCATTCTATCCACTGAGCCACTTAGTTGCCATCCTAGATTATAGGATCATAGAAATCATAGGATTATAGATTTAGGGCGGGAAAGGACTTTAGCAGTTTGATTCCAAGCCCCTCGTTTTACAAATGAGAAAAATGAGGCACAGAGAGAGATTAAGTGATTTGCCCAAGGCTCCATAGCTAGTAAACATCCAAGGAGTGATTTGAAACCAGATCATACTGAAGCCAAATCCAGCATCCTATTCACTATGGCAGATTATTTCTCCAGCACTCATTAATCTCCTCAGAACTCCTAAAACACTATATTTCATATTCTCATCTTATAGCTTAAATATATGTAAAATTCATTTTCTGACATTCTTTTCTTTATAAATTTTGGGTTCCAGATTCTCTCCTTCCCTCCTAACCCTCTCCAATCCATTAAGAAGGCAAAATATGCATATGAAATCATGCAAAATATGTTTCTATATTAGAGAAGGAGGAGGAGAAGAACAAGAAGAAGAAAGCAAGAAAATTATATTTTAATTTACATTCAGAGTCCATCAGTTCTTTCTCTGGGGGTAGATAGAATTTTTTCATCATGAATCCTTTGGAATTGTTTTGGATAACTGTATTAATCAGAGAAGCCAAATCTTTCATGACTGATCAGCATTATAACATTGCTTTTACAGTGATCTCCTGGTTTTTCTCCCTTCACTTTGTTTCAGTTCATATAGGTCTTGCCAAGCTTTTCTGAAACCACCTTCTTCATCATTTCTTTTAACATCATAGGACTCCACCACAATCATATGCCACAACTTGTTCAACCATTCTCCAATTGATGGACATCCTCCAAATTTCCAATTCTTTGTCACCTCAAAAAGAGCTGCCATAAATATTTTTTACAGATAGACTTTCTTTTTCTTTGATTTTTTTGGGGTATAGACCTAGTAGTGATATTGCTAAAGGATATCCACAGTAGTATAGCCCTTTGGGCATAGTTCCAAATTGTTCTCCATAGCGGCTGGACCAGTTCATTACTAATCCACCAACAAATGTTCCTATTTTCCTTCATCCCCACCAGCAGTTGTCATTTTTGATAGGTGTGAGATAGTGCCTGCCTCAGAGTTGTTTTAATTTGCATTTCTCTAATCAATAATGATTTAGAATGTTTTTTTTTTCTGACCATAGATAGCTTTGATTTCTTCCTCAAAAAATTGCCCATTCATATCCTTTGATCAATTTGATCAATTGGGGAAAAGCTTGTATTTTTATGAATTTGACTTGGTTCTATGTATATTTGAAAAATGAGGCCTTTAGCAGAGAAACCTGCTGTAAAATTTTTTTATATTACTTCATTGTCTGTGGTACCTTTTTTAAGCAAAATGTAGTTTTCTCTGATTATCTCTTTCAATTAGACGTAATTTTGCTTTTGCCTTGTCTAAGCTCATAATTGCCACCCCTGCCCTTTTCACTTCAGCTGAAACATAATAGACTCTGTTCTAGCCCTTTCTTTTGACTCCATGTGTATCTTTCTGTCCAAAGTGTATCCATTGTACACAATATGTTATTGGTTTCTGGTTTCCAATCCTTTCTGCTATCTGTTTCCATTCTATAGGTGAGCTCATCCCATTGACATACACAATTATGATCATTACCTGTGCATTTCCCTCCCTCCCTTTTCTTCTATTTATCCTTCTCTCTCTTTTCATCCCATCCCTCCTAAAAAGCATCTTAGTTCTGATCACTGCCTCCCCTAGTCCATCCTCCTTCCTATCATTCCTCCTCTCTCATATCTCTTATTCCCTTCCCCTCCTCTCTCTGTTGGGTAAGATAGATTTCTGTGCCTAAGTGTGTATGCATGTTCTTTCCAATTTGAGCCAGTTCTAATAAGAATGAGGTTCAAGCACTGCCTGCCACTCTATCATTTCCTCCTGCACTATAAAATCTCTTCTTTGTGCACTTCTTTTGTGAGAGAACATTTGCCCCATTCGACCTCTCCCTCCCCTCTTCTCCCAGTGCATTTCTCTTTCTCACCCCTATGTTTTGTTTTTGGAGATCATCCCAAAATGATGCACACTCCTGTTCAATTAAATTGTTTGTCTCTCTTCCCAATCTATTCGGTTGGTCCCCTCAAAGAGACTCTAAACTTGGTAAGGGCAGAGATGTCTTCTTCATCATCCTTCTGCCTCTTAATATGGACCTTAGAGTTCTGCACATAGTAGGACCTCTGTAAACACACACACTGATATTTGACTGACTTCCAGCATCCTTCTTTCCTTTTCTCTTCTCCTCAGATCTAGGCCATCTGTTTTTTCATCCCCCAATGCTGGCAGAGCTCAGAGGCTCGGTCTGTGCCTTTCCTCATTCAGACTTGTTATTTACCTCAGACTTTGGAAATGGAATTTTCACTGCGAAGGTGAAAGCCCACAATAGCAGAGGCTTATATTAGAGAACCATGTTTTTCCCAGAACAGAACGGCCAGTTACAGCACAAACCAATCCAACTCATGCTTGCCACCTCTGAACAACAATGCTCATTTTATCAGCCCTTTTACATGTTGGGGGTGGGGTAGAAAATGAGAAAGAGATTTGTTCTGAAAACGAGGGATTTCTGTCTGATATCCCAGAAGGACAGTCTCCATTTCAAACAAAGCAGGCTCCATTCTCCGAACATTCACCCCACATGTCGGTACTGCATTATCACAGCCCCTCGGTGTGCCCACTGGCTGGTTCAAGGCTACCTTTGTCTTTAGTCTTTTTCATTTCAGACCAACCACACACTTCTGCTGTGTCCTTGGGCCTAGCTCCTTCCCACCACGGAGTGGATTTGAAATGGGGATTGATGTGAACAATATCACGGTGTTAACCTGGGTTACATTTTAATACATTTTTCCTGGGAAGCGAAAAAGCCCACAACCCTTCCTTTTAATGGTTAGAATTGACCCTTCTGTCGACCCTTAGCATTTGACAAATTATTCAGGATGAGGATTAATCTAAATGAAAAATTACACTGAATGCCAACTTTTCCTAACCTTGGGGACGAGCTGTGCTTGATGGGACTTGGGCTGTGGCTTCACAACTCAAGGGAAAAGCCAGAGTGGTTTATGTAAGCCTTACTATAACAGAGGGAAAATTTAGAGCCTCTAAAGTACCTGTTTGGTTTAACATTTCCAGATAATGGAGTCAAAGAAGGATTTTTTTTTTTCCAGGACAAGGTTCAGGCTTGAAGGTTTTAAGTAAAATTATGGAGGCTTTTTGTTATGCTTTGTATTCAGAGATACAGTAGAAACAATATCATATTCACAATATTAGAAATGAGTTCCCAGTATGAAAGCTCAGTATTCATCGTCTTCCTCTTAGGAATCTAACATAAAGAAATGCCAAATTGGATTTAAACATCTGGAAATGAGTGTCTCCATGGAGTAAATGCGATGCCTGTGATGTACAGGGTATTCAAGGAAGACGAAGCCTTTGGTATGAGAGCTTACCAAGCCCTTTGCATAGTTGCTCTCCTTCTCTGCTGTCCAGCTGCCACTCAGCTCTCATCTGTGGTTCCAAGAAGCTGTAGCATGCTCAGTAGCCACATTCTGGTAATCTTGGCAGACTGGTTAATCCAGATTGAGGATAACTGATAAACCTCAAACTCTTCAGTGAGTTAGAAGGGTGTCTATGCCAGGCAAGTGAAGACTTACCCTAACAAAAGGGGTAGATGAGAACAATTTGTTCCAATGGCCATGAAGGCAGTGGAAGTTGGCCACTGTGGAGTGCTTAGGGCTAGATATCAAAGAATTAAAGGTAATTTGCTGCATCTCAAGTTGTCAACTCATTTGTCTTAATTTCTGTTTTCCCACTGGACTTAGGTGACTCAGGAAGAGATATAGTTAGGCCTATGAATTTGTACAATTCTGCCTCACTTAAATCTAATTTATTCTCCAGTCAAAAGATATCACTAGTTTGATGCCTGGTAATTTGTCTACTCTACATTTGGCTCCCACTTTGACACAGATTCACAGATTGGGATCCCTGGAGTGTACGATTTCAATATTGCTCCCAAAAGGATTCTAAGACTAATTCTGAGGGGCTAGGGTTTCTAACACTGGAGTCCCTGAGACCCCCTTCATTCCCCACAAGGTGTGCTACCTATTATCAATCAATCATTTAACTCTATCAGTTATTAGGAAAGGATTTACTAAGAAAATAGCAAGAATAGTTGGTACAAAAACATTCCCCACAAAATATAAGGGCACTTTTCCCTTATATACAAAAATCCTGGTAGAGAATAGGTTAAAACTTAAAGTGCAATAAAAATGAAGAACATATGTAAAAAATATGTGTGGCTAAGTAGGTACTTCCTGACTTTTGCCACTGGAAATGCTTTTCTCTCTCACGGAGTCTTCATGAAATTCCCCTCAGATATGGCTTATTGCTGGGACAGGGCACTCTTCCTTTGAGCTAGGTAGGACCCTCTGTTTGCTGCTGATATTTTCTCTCCACCTTCTGCTCAAGTGCCAGTAAGGGAGAAGACAACAGTTGCCACATGGCTGCTGCAATTGTTCCTTGGTGGGCTAGGCTACTCAGTCTGTTCTATGATGTCTTCAGACTTTATAGTGCTCTACAGGTCACACTGTCTGGGGATGTTCATCTTAGGGTTGCAGCTCCATCACCTTCCAACACTTGTGGCTACTGCTGCCCTCTCTGGTCAACTTTGTTACTGACTGTGGTTGTTAGTGGGACCTCTGACTCTTCTGGACTCACAAGGCTGCATGGGCACTCCCATCTAGGAATACTCATTCACCTAAGATCAGGAAAGAATAAATATAAAAGAGAAAGAGGTGCCCTGTTCTCACACCTGGTAGTTTGGCTGGAGTATATGACCTGCTGTCTCCTTCCTCACCAAACAGCTTAAACCAGGACACTTCTCTTAAAAATGCCAAGGTAAACAAAACAAAACAAAAAAAAAAAACAAAACTTTAAGAGATCTCTTGGTTGTCCTTTTTTATAGGTACATTCAGTTCCAGCTCAACCACTTTTGAATCATTCCTTCTTGTTCCACAGTCAGGTAGAAGACATCTGGCAATTGGTGATACAGTGGATAGAGCACCAGGTCTGGAATTAGGAATACCTGAGTTCAAACCTGGACCCAGATACTTACTAACTGTGTGACTCAGGGCAAGTTACTTAACCTTTGTTTGCCTGAGTTTCCTCATGTGTAAAATGGGGATAAATAAGAGCACTTTTCTCCCATGGTGGTTGTGTTATATTGTGAGGATCAAATGAGAAAATATTTGTAAAGTACAGTGCCTGGCACATAATATGCACCATATAAATGTTTGTTATTATTATTATTCTCAGTTGTGCTGGAGCCAGCTCAAACCTGAAGGGAACAACATTGTTAAATTTTTTGTGTAAACATTTACAACTCAGAAATCAGTAAATCCTACAAATCAGTACTTAATGTATTGTTTTGCTGATTGTTTAAATTTAATAATGGCAATAATGCAGATGAGCTTAAAAGTGTATCCTGTGTATACTTTTTCCCAGAGAGCTAGGTATTAAACATACATCAGCATACACCTTCTTATCATCATTATCATCATCATCATCATAATACCAAGTTCTTTAGTCATTCAAGGCCATAAGTAGAAAGTTTCTACAGGAAAAAAAAAAAACCAAGATGTCAGTCTCTCCAATTACACACAGCTCATTTAAATCATTTGGGGAACTCTTTCCATTTTTATGATATCTAGAGAAAGATCTGAGGTGACTAATCCATTTTTTAAAAAGTTGACAAAGGAATTCTTCTCTTCATATCCTTTGTTCCAGACTGGCTCTCTTCTTTTTACTCACTCCCACCAGCAAGAGCCACTATATGCATGGTACAGCCTTTGCTGATGCCATCTTCTCTACCTAGAATTGGCCCCTGCCTCCTCTTTTTCTTTCTCCTCCTAGTTTCCACAAATACTCCCCATTCTCACTTCCTTTAGGAATCCTTCTCCAACTATCAGGCTCACACTAATCTCTGCCCCTCTGGAGTATGCTGTATTTGGCTTGGCTCATTATCCTACTTGGCTTTGTATACTTTTCTAATTATTTCATGGCCTTTTTTGTTGTTCCCAACCAGATGGAAAATAGTATAGTCGTATGGAGGGGGTTGATCAGAGGAGAATAAATTCTTTGAGGTCAGAAACGAGACTTCTCTGCCCACCCCTGATCTTCTCCTGTCTCCCTCAAGCACAGCCTAGTCTAGAGCTGGGCACACCTTGGGCCATGAATCAGCAAATACCTTCGATTAGCCCCGAATTATGTGTTAGTCTGAAATGAAAAGGGGCCAGCAGAGAGGAGCTAATCTAAGCCCGAGGGCTCCAAGGTCTGTGAGGGAGACCTTCTGGAACACACATTAATGACAGAGGGGATGCAGGGTTTGAATGTGTAAATTCAGCACTTTATAAACGTTTGCAGTTAATTCACACACCCTCCACTGAGGGCCTGTTATTGTCCCTGTCTAATAGGTGTAGACATTAAGGTGCAGAGAGGCTGGATAATTTGCTCTAGGCAATCCAGCATACCAACTGCAAAGCTGGAAAGAGAATCCACAATGAGTTAGGAATCCCTGACTCCCCTTTCTAGGGTTTGATCTGACAGTGAATTGTGATGAGACTCAGTCTCCTATTCCCCTACTCCCTACAGGCAGGCTGACTGGTGTCCAGGGGCCTGAGAAGTAACTTGCCCAGTGTGGGAAGGGAGAGGAGCAAGGGTTGTAGCCCAGAGTCCTGGGAAACTGCCCAGCAACTTGGTGGAGTCATTTCTTTTAGGCCAATTGATCCAACTAAGCTGAGTTGGGCTAGTCCAGACACACAAAGAACATCACACTCAGAGGCCAAGAGATAGGAAGGACTGGCAGGAGACAAGCCAGAGGGAATTAGCTGGGGGAACTAGGGTATGCCAGCTGGGAAGGGACCACCTCTCTTATCACCCCATAGTGGAGGCAAATGACAGAACTGGGCATGGAAAGCAACTTTGGAAAGGAATGTAATGATAACATTTACACTGAAAGGGGGGAAAGAAGTGAAAAGAAATAACTATAGCTACTACAAGAGGACCAAAGGGTTTATAGAAATCTAGAAATATACCTTGGAGCCAGGAAGCAGTGGACTCTGACATATATTAGCTATGGAACTATGTCTAAGGTTCCAATCGATTTATATATGGGGTGTTTCCATGTGGAGAGTTCCATGTTCAGTGGTTTTAGTCATATCTAACTTTGTGACCCCATATGGTGTTTTCTTGGCAAATATACTGGAATAGTTTGCCATTTCCTTCTCCAGCTCATTTTACAGATGAGGAAACTGAGGTATACAAGGATAAGAGACTTGTCCAGGGTCACACAGCTAATAAGCATCTGAGGCTAGATTTGAACTCAGGAAGAGGAATCTTCCTGACTCCAGGTCAGCATTCTATCCACTTTGACACCTAGGTGCCCCAGCTGGGTAACAACAACAGAGAGTTCCATGTAACAGTAAGATCACAACTCTAGATCAAATAATTACCAGTGTAATCTTGGGCAAGTCACTAGACCTGAGTTTCTTTACCAGTAAGACAAGTGGATTGGTTAAGATGGTTTCTGGGGTCCCTTCTGGCTCTTTTTTATGGTCTTATGATCCCAAAAGAAAACAGTCAGTTGGAGAAAGTGAGGGTCATCCTGAGAATGACAGGACCACGGGTGAGATCTCTTTATCCCTTCTGGACTCAATTTACTCCATTCATTTGGCCAATAATAAGGGCCTAACAACCCCAAGCTCCTGAGTGTATTTTCCTGTCATGCCATCTCTGAGAGCACAGTGCCAGGACAGCTTGCCTTGTCTCAGAGCCCACCAAGCATGTTGAGGGCCTGGGGACCATGGGTGCCAATAACCAGACCAGCAAGGCATGAGCTGGCAGCATTATCATCATTCAGTATTTGATGTCATTCCAAAAAAGTAGACTACAAGTCAATGAAGGTATAAGAGTGCATAATGAAATATCAGAAATTATTCTCCCTGGAGACCATAAACAATTTATTCACCAGAGTACCAGACTTGGAGGATGGGGGCAGGTTGGGGAGCAGAAGACACAGAGGGAGGTTTCGGATGCCTAAAGAAGGAGATGAAGGGCGCCTGGCCAGGAAAGATTTTTTTTAACCTTATTTAAGAGCATCCTTCAAAATGCATATGCCTCCCTCCTCCAGTTCCCACTGATGAAGACTCCAGGAGCAGAGAAAGGTTGCTTGGGCTTTGGCTGACTGATCTATGACCCAACCAGCTGCTCTCAGAGGAGGGTGCTCGTTATGAATAGCCCAGGCATCGGGTTCTTTGGGCTGTTTAAGCTCTTGGTAAATTATTTTTCCCTCCATTCTCTTCCTGATGGTTTTAAATAAGAAATGAACAGAGGAAACTATTGCCACTCCTCACTCATAGTCGCCAGGTCTTGGGTGGAAATAATAGCAGAGTCTAGCGCAGGTAATGGAAAGTAACGTCTCTCAGGGGGGCTGTGAATTTGCTCATGGAGGGAACACAACAGTGACATCTGGCCCTGAAAGGAGTAATTTTCCCAATGAGCCCTGAAAAGAACAGTTCCCCAGCAATAACACCAAGACAGGTAACCAGAACCAGCCTGGAACTCCTTACATTGAAAAAGGTAAGAGGTAAGCTGGGGAAGAGGCCATGGAGAACACTCGATGAGGCCTTTTTGGACCTTGATTTCACACAAGCCCATAGGGCTCCAGCCCTGACCCAACAATGGAAATACTAGAACATCTTGGGCCATGAATAGAGAAAGTGTGGGAGAGTGGAAAAGAGGGTAGGACTTGGACTCCAGGGCATGATGAGGTTGAATCTTCCCCTGATACTTATTCATTCGGACCACGGATCTATGATAGAGCCCCTCCAAGCCCTGGTTTCCTTATTTGTAAACTGGCGATAAGAAAATTTGTGGGACCTACTTCTCCATGTTGTTATAAAGCTCCAATGAGTTTAATATATGTAAGGCATTTTGCAACCATTAAAGAGCTATATTACAAAAGGGTTTTTTATTTTTATTTTATTTTTTAATTTATTAATTAAGAAAAATTTTCCACAGTTCCATGATTCATGTTCTTTCCCTCCCCTCTTTCCACCCCCCTCCCATAACCAAAGTGCAATTCCACTGGGTTTTACATGTGTCATTGATCAAGACCTGTTTCCATATTATTAATATTTGCATTAGGATGATTCTTTAGAGTCTACATCCCCAATCATATCCCCATTGAACCATGTGATCAAGCAGTTTTTCTTCTGTATTCTTTTTCTGGATGTATTCTTTTTCTGGATTATATGGATTAAATATACATATAATATATATATGAAACTGTATAAAATCTTTTGGTTTTAACCTCAGCTGCGTTGTATCCCAAGTCTGCTTTATCAATGTCTGAGGTCTTCTGCTCACCTCTTCTCCAGACTGGTCATTCTAAGCCCTCTATGTCTGAGCCCCCTCCTACCTCTCCAGTCTTCTTATACCATACTTCCCAACATGCACTCTTTGATCCAGGGACACTGGCCTCCTGACTCCATCTCTTGGCTCTGGGCATTCTCTCTGGCTGTCCCTCATGCCTGGAATGCTCTCTCTTCTTTATACCACTGACTTCCCTGGTTTCCTTTAGGTCCCAACTAAAATCCCATCTCCTATTGGAAGCTTTCCTTAATCTTCCTTAACTCCAGAGCTTTCCCTCTGTTAATTATTTCCTATTTCTTCAGTATTTAGTTTGCTTTTTTATACATTTTTTTTGCTTGTCTCCCTGACTAAATAGTAAGCTCCTTGAGGACAGTGATTGTCTTTTGCCGCGCGCGCGTGTGTGTGTGTGTGTGTGTGTGTGTGTGTGTGTGTGTGTGTGTGTGCACCCATGCGCTTGGTACATAGTAAGTGTTTAGCACGTTTATTGAATTGATTTAGGCAACAACTGAAAACCTCGAGTGTGGGTTAGATGAGGAAGTTTCTGGTCTCAGCTCAGGGCTCAAAAACCATTTCTAACTGGTAAGAATAATGCTTTGTTTTAACCAATACAAAACTTTTAATCATTCTTTTATTTGATCCTCAAAACAACTCCAAAGAGTTGGCAGGAGCAGGTCTTAATACTGTGGTTTTATAAGTGAGGAAATTGAGACTGAAAAAGAGAAAACTATTTGTCCATTACCACAGAAGCTGATCAGAGTTCGAGGTAGAGTCCACTGTAAACCTTCAGATATGCTCCACTTTAAGAAAATCTACTAAAGAAAAATTCATTCACCAAACTGATTGATCAGAGGTGATCAAGAAATAAAACACTGGCTGCCTCCTAGAAATCTCCAACTGGATGTCCTGTAGATATCTCACCCTCAAACTGTCCCAGACCAAGTTTATTATATCTTTCTTCTAAATGAAGCCTCTAACTTAATTCATTTTTGACTGATGGTACTTGCCACTGGGTTGTTCTGTCCTTAATTTTCCCCTCCCAATGATCAACTCCTGCCCAGGGAGTCGATGTGGGGAATCATAATTCTGGTGACCCTTTTCCTTAAGGCCTCCTATCTCCATGCCCACAGATTACCATGCCCAGCAGAAACCAGGTTACAAAATCTTTCTCATGGCTCATGTGCCCTCCAGGTTCTGCCCATTCTTCAAAGCTCAGCACTGCCATGAAGCCTTTTGGGAGTATTCCCCTCTCTCCCACACCAATCTCTCCCTAAAGCAATCATTCCTCTCAACCTATCCTGCAACCAACATCTATTTTCCTCCAAATTCTGGATAGGAGCTCTATTTCCCCAGCTATAATGGCACTTTCTTGAAGGCAGGAGCTGGGCACAGTCTCCTCTTGTGCAGAATGGATCCAGTAGTAAACAGACCTGATTAGCTCACTGCCCCTTGCCTTCCTGTCTGTTTTCTCCACACAGACTCAGAACATTCATAATGGGAGGGATCTTCACTATCCAAGGACCCAGGAAGTCGCCAGTGTGGGGAGAAAGGACTGGCTTTCACAGTCAGTGCCCTTCCTTTCCAGAGTAATACAGTGGTAGGGCTGGGAGAATAGTCAGGCATCCTCTGACCCAGACTACTCCTTTGACAAAAGAGAAACCTGAGCTCCAGCCAAAGGAAGCAACTTGCTAATAGCCGTGCAGCCAATTAGTGGGATAGCTAAGGCTAGAACCCAGGCCCCCCGGACTCCCAGACTCCTCCAACATGTTGTGCTTTGTCTGTTCCATAAATAAGTCCACGGCCAGAGCAGAAAGAGTGTTGTCAAGGCAGGGGGAATGTCTCAGGGATGGAGAAAGGACTGGTCTGAGGCTTCTCTGTGCCAGTCCAGTCCTAGAATTGAATGGATGAGACAATGCTCTCCAAGGAACAGGGTGGAGGGCAAGGAGCATCATTCAAGTCTAGAGCCCTCTCTGCCATGGTGCAAGCCCTCACCTCTCTCCCTGAACCATGGCTTACAAGACTGGTGGTATAAAGCAAAAGAGGTCCCTTCCCACACAAAGCATCTGAACACCAGCTCACGAATCTCCCAGGACCCCTTCTCCAGGGGAGGAAAGCAGGACCTTCCAAAGGCTATTACTACTACTGCTGCTACTACTACAACTACTACTACTGCTGCTGTTGCTGCTGCTGTTACTGTTACTACTATTACCACTTACTACTACTGCTGCTGCTACTGCTACTATTATTTCTGCTACTACTACTACTACTACTACTACTACTACTACTACTACTACTACTACTACTATAGGAAGGGGGTATTTATATAGCTCTTTAGGGTTTGTAAAGGGCTTCCTGTTTCCATCTTCTTTAAGCCTCATCATGCTCCTGAGAGGTATAATAGCACAAGTATTATCAACCCCATTTTACAGATAAGGAGACTGAGGCTCAGACAAAGAGCTACAGGGGGATAGCCTTCCTGCCCCGCTGCCCATGGCCTGGGGACACACGGGGAACCAGAGGGGTGAGCCTGGATCTGGAGTCAATAAAGCCGGCCTCCAGTCCTTCCTCAGATAGCGGCTCCCTGAGCAGCCTGCCTTGGTAGAGGAGTCAGCAGGTCTGGAGTTTAACTAGGTCAAGGCAGAGGCACGGTAGTTAGCATTGTTGCAAATAAATGCAATTAAAATAACTCTGTGAACCCCTCCCCCAAGCAGGAGCTAAATAAAATTCTTCATTAAAGCAAAGGGAAGACAGTTGCTGCAGAGGCCTGACCGGTGAAAGAGAAGGAAGGACCTCCGGCCTGTGGCTCTCTGTAGGGGCCCTGCACTTCCTCAGAGGACCACCTCCCCCCAATTGTTACTCTCCCTCTAGAAAGAATGATGCTTATCTCCTCAGGCATAAAGCCAAGATGCCAGGCTGTTGGAAAGGCAGAGGAGATAGAATGCTGACCCCTGGAGTCAGGAAGAGCTGAGTTTGAATTCTTCCTCTGCACTTACATAATTGCATGATTCTGGGCAAGTGGTTAGGCTTCCTGTTCCTCAGGTTCTTCACCTTTCAAGTGAGGACAGTCATCCTTGCACCACCAAGGCCATTTGGAGAACAAAATGAGAGATGATGAATAGAAAGTGTTTTATGATCCTTGGCACCCATTAAGAAACAGAATTAATGTTATTGTTAGACTCCGATATCTTGATTCCATTCCAACCCTTATGGAGCCTTCTCCCTGTGTTCTGCCTGAGAATGAAGGGGGACACTCCAAACCCTCAAATTCTCACTCACTTCCTTTCATAGGGACAAACCCCAAAAGGGACCAGGAAGGGCCTCACTCCTGGACTCCCCTGTTCTTGCTCTCTGGGACATCCTAGCCTGCCTTCCCCCTCTCACCTCTCCTTCCCTCCACACCAACAATTTGTCAGGGACTTAGAAATCTGTAAAAAATGTGCAGAGAAGATTCTTGGGTCCTGGAAAGTTGGATTCACTGAGTATCCTATTATCACCCCAAGATGAGAAAAAAAAAGTGAAGCTCAACCTCTCCCCTGGAGGAAAGGGGGGCTGGAGATAAAGAGGTCTAGGATGGGGAGGCACGGCTAAAAATGGATTTTATCATATGAAACCAAGGAAGTGAGAGTTGGGGTTACCTACCTCAAGGACACAAGTGATTCTGGTGATCATAAAAATTAAGAGTCTTTTCTGATTATCGCAAAATGTATGATATATAGAAACATATGAATTCTATATCGATGCACTAAATGACAAAGTACAAGAAGCAGTGCTGAATAATGAGACAGAAAGACAGTCCTAGAGTCACAATGACCTGGGTTCAAGGTCCACCAGAATAGATATTTTGGCTGCTTGATGCTACTGAGTAAGTCACTTAACTCCTCTGTATCCCAGGTACCTTTGTAATAGTATAAATAACAAAGTGGTTGCTGGACTGCTTTGATAGAGGCAGTTTTCTCCATAATCTGATTAGCATTTATCATATCTTTCTCTTTTTTTTAAACCCTTGCCTTCTGACTTAAAATCTATACTAAGTATCTGTTCTAAGAACTAAGAGAGGTAAGGGTTAGGCAACCGGGATTGAATGACTTGCCTAGGGTCACACAGCTAGGAAGTGTCTAAGGTCAGTTTTGAACCCAGGGTCACTAGGCCTGGCTCTCTATCTACTGAGCCATCTAACTGCCCCTATCTATCATGTCTTGGTGTGTTTTAGCCTGTGGTGGGGGCTTTTTTTTTTCCTGGACGATACAGATATTATCATGTAAAACATATTTCCATATTATTCATTTTATAAGCAAATAATCTTGTAGAACCCAAACTCCAAAACATACACCCAAATAAACAAATGATAACTCTTATGTTTTCATTTGCATTTCTTCTCTGGAGTTCTTTCTCTGGAGATGGGCAGCATTCTTTTTCATAAGTGCCTCAGAATTGTTCTGCATCATTGTATTGCTGTTAGTAGCAAAGTTTATCACATTTGATCCTTTGAGGTAGGGGCCTTTCCCTACCCCCCACAACATTATTTATTTATCTGCTATTTTATTTTACTAAAAAAAAAAACAAAGCTTATCTTCCATCTTAGAATCAATACTGGGTATTGGTTCTAAGACAGAAGAATGGTAAAGCTAGGCAATGGGGGTTAAGTGACTTGCCCAAGGTCACACAGCTGGGAAGTGTCTGAGACCAGATTTGAACCCAGGATCTCCCATCTCTGGATCTGGCTCTCAACCCACTGAGCCACCCAGTTGCCCCCACATTATTTAATTTATTTTTATTAGAATATTTTTCCATGGTTATATGATTCATGTTCTCTCCCTCCCCTCTTATTTCCCTACTCTTGGAGCTAACAAGCAATTCCATTGGTTTATACATGTCTTATCACTGAAAACCTATTTCCATATTATTCATATTTATAAATAGAGTAACCTCTTAAAACCATAATCCCAAATCCTATACCCATATAACCAAGTGATAAATCATATGTTTTTCTTTTGCATTTCTACTCCCATAGTTCTTTCTCTTTATTTGGATAACATTCTTTCTCATAAATTCCATGGGGTTGTCCTGTATCATTGCATTGCTATGAATAGCAGTCAATCACATTTGATCATTCCACAAAATTTCAGTTTCTGTGTATAATATTCTCCTGGTTCTGCTCATTTCACTCTGAATCAGTTCATGGAGGTCTTTCCAGTTCTTAAGGGAATCAAAGGATTCACCATTATTTATAGCACAATAGTATTTCATCACCATCCTATGCCACAATTTGTTCAGCCATTCCCCAACTGAGGGACAATCCCTCATTTTCCAATTTTTTGGGTGGGGGCTTTTTGGGAGCATTAGTATAGAATTTTTTGAGTGTCTACTGATCCCAGGAGACTGCGAGGAGACATGAGAACAGCAGAGAATACTGGAAAGAGCACTATGTCTGGAGTCAGAGGACCTCAGTTCAAATTCCACCTCCTCAACAAATTGTGTGTTGCTGTGTGATGCTGGACAAATGACTTTTCCTTTTCTATAAGGTAAGGGAGTCAGACTAGATGGCTTCTAAGGTTTCTTCCAGTTCTATAGTTCTATGAAATGATCAATTCATTTTGATCCAACTCAACAGATACTTATTAAGTGCCCTTCTGAATGCAGGGCACTGG
This sequence comes from Gracilinanus agilis, assembly GCF_016433145.1. NCBI lineage: Eukaryota > Metazoa > Chordata > Mammalia > Didelphimorphia > Didelphidae > Gracilinanus > Gracilinanus agilis. Next base: position 311,437,402 of record NC_058131.1, read on the forward strand.
GATGGACTTTTGGAACCCAAAGATATAGACTCTAGCCTTCAGGAGTTTTCTGTCTAATAATAGGCATATGATGTATGCTGATAACTGTGGTATAGGGCAGACTTTAGGAGAATGAATGAAAGGAAAAAAGAATCAATGAAAGAACATTTCTTCATCCCTTACTATGTGTTGTAGCACTGCGGTAAATACTAGGGATATAAAGAGGAAAGGAAGAGAGTCCCTGCTTTCTTTCATGGAGCTGACATTCTGATGGAGGAGATGGCGCACCGAGAAGTTTTTGGCTGCAGGTCAAATGGCTAGGTCTCATGGTCCTTAGGGTACAACAGTAAAGCAGATGGTAATGCATCTTCCTTAATGTCATTTCTACTGATAAAATCATATCTCTTTCTGATGCTGAACCATGTTTATACTGGCAAGGACTTTGGTGACAAGAACTTTCTTTTCTGGATCTTTTTTCGGAGCTAGAACTCCAGGAAGTGAAAAGAGTGCTCTGAAAAATCTGAAGATGGAGAGATCATGCTGAGGAAGAAACGATGAGAGGGCTCTCGTTGTTGCCTTCAAACAAAATCCAGCCTCATTCACTTGCCCAAATGGCTGCCTTCCTCTCAGGTCCTATTCCTACTTGGAATCCCCAAGAGGTAGAACCTACTTCCATTTTTGCTGCCTAAGGCTCATTCTGATGAAAGATAATTTTGAAGAACCCAAGACTCTACACTCCTCTGAAGCCCTGGGCCCCAAAATGGGGGTCTTTTTTTGTTCTCTCTAGAACCTCAGTGTAAATACTCGGCTCTTCCCCAACCCCAAGAAATATTTAATGCCTTGAAATATAGTTACAAAGTAAGAGTATTTATTAAATCAAAGGAGAAGCCGGGTGGTGCTTTGCAAACCAAGCTTGATGTGGGGGTTGAGATTGGGGTCTTGTCCAACGAATTAATGACTCAGGCAATCTTCGTGGCAAGGGAGCAAGTTTTACTGAGAGAGGGAGGAAATCGGTGAAATAGCCCTGGTGATGGCGGGGCCATTGTGATAGAAAGGCTCTGAGAGGTTCTCAGCAATGCTTTTTATCTTGCTTAGTTACTAAGGAAGGAGTCAATTATTCCTGCAGTTGTTGTCCTGTATCTCCAAGAAGCTGATGCCATTTACTCATGGTCCACTTTGGTCTGCTTGGCTTTACCCAGAGTACCCTCTGTTTGCCCACTGGAGGGGGAGCCAATTTGAAAATAAATGGAATGTTAATGATATGCCAAATACCCTGGGGCAACTTTAGGTCACTTTTGCCTAATCTGTGCAGAAGAAGAAAAGCAGTGATTATGGAAATTGAACATTGTTTGAGCCTAGTCCTGTGTGACTGGAGAACTGAACCACCTGTGTTTACTGTTCAAAGACCCCAACCAATGACCTAGGTTATGTCTAAAAATTGATTTAAGTAATTCTCTCATAATTGCGAATCTAAGCAATTCGTGTGTTTTATATAAAAGCAGCCCTGTTCTAATCAACCAGTTATTGTTTCTATGTTTTTTTGATTGTGTACAGTTACTTGGTAGGTTTGTGGGATAATTCATACCGAGATTTCCATCTCCAATTAATTTTACAGATGAGGAAACTGAGACCAAAAGGGTTAAGTGACTTGCCCAGGGTCACACAGCTAGTAAGTGTCCGAGGCCAGACTTGAATTATCAAAGATGAATCTTTCTGCCTTCAGGGCTGGCCCCACCTATCTGCCCACAGAGTTGGGAAATGGTAAATGAAGTAAATGGGGAACTGCTAGGACTGGTCACAGAGTATGAGAAATAAAGCTGGAAAGGGATGTTAGAAACAAATGGCCTAAATGCTTAACTGCCAGGCTAAGGAGTCTATATATAATCCTCCTGGCAAGAGGGAGCCATAAATACAAAGCATTCTCCAATTGACAAATGGTAGAAGGATAAAAACAGGCAATCCTCAGACAAAGAAATTAAAACTATCTTTAATCATTTGAAAAAAGGCTTCAAATCACTATTAATTAGAGAAATGGAAATTAAAACAACTTTGAGGTACCACCTCATACACTAGACTGGCTAATATGACAGAAAAGGAAAATAATAAATATTGGAGGGGATGTTGAAAAATTGGGACACTAATACACTGCTGGTAGAGCTAGGAACTGATAAAGCCATTCTGAAGTGCATTCTGGAACTCTGTCCAAAAGACCATAAAGCTATACATACCCTAATAGGTCTATATCCCCAAAAGATTAAAGGTAGGGGAAAAGAATCTACCTGAACAAAAATATTTGTAGCAACTCTTTTTGTTGTGTCAAAGAACTGGAAACTGAAGTGATGTCCATCAATTGGGAAAGTCAGACCAGTTTTTTTCCATTTTAATATCCACATAGATGACCATTTATTAAATTAGAAGACATTTGTGACGATGGAAGCAGAAAATGCAGACATTGGACCCAGCTGAGGTATATGATTGTAATGGAATACTATTGTATCTTAAGAAATGACAAAGAAAAGGATCACCAAAAAAAACTGGAAAGTTGTATATGAAGTGATGCAAAGTGAAGTGAGCAGAACCAGGAGAATGTTGTCCACAGTAACAACAATAATGTATGATGATCAGCTATGAGTGACTTAACTATTATCAGTAAGGCAAGGATCCAGGGCAACTCCCAGAGACTCATGATGAAAAAGGATCTCCACCACCAAAGAAGGAACAGATGGCATTAGAATGCAGATTGAAACACAGCATTCTCACTTTATTAACTGCATGAGTTTTTCTCTAGTATAGGCAATATGTGTCTTGTTTTACAACATGATGAAAATGTATTCTATGATAATATGTGTACAACTTATGTCATATTACCTGCCTTCTTGGGGAGAGAACATGGATTGCAAAATGTCAGAAAACAAATATTAAAAATTGTATCAACACGTAATCTGGAAAAAAAAAGCAGGGACCATTGAGGTTGGGTAGAAGTGAGGAAACTTGGGTTTTAATCTTGGCTTCATAACAGGGATATCACTTTTTACTCCTGGGCCTTGTTTTTCTCCTCTGTAAAATGAGGGTTTGAACTAGATGGTATCTATGATCCCTTTAGGCTCCAACACTCTAAATAATTCAAGTGGCATAAACCTTGGTTCCTATGTTAATTAGGGAAAGGAACTGAACTGTGATTTAATTGATATCAGGAACTCCTGGGTGAGGAAACTCTCCTTTACCAATAGGTTGGCTGTTCTCTGCTTACTTATAGTCTAAAGAGGGGCCTAGAGCAGGAGTGTCAAATTCAAACTTTTTTGATGTTGCTCTGTCATTTTCAAAGATGCTGGAATATTTTGCCATTTCCTTCTCCAGTTCATTTTACAGATGAGGAAACTGAGATCAGCAGGGTTAAATGACTTGCCCAGGATCTCACAGCTAGTAAGTGTCTGATGCCAGACTTGAAATTGAAAATGAGACTCTTTCTGACTTCAGGTCCTATACTCTATCCACTGTGTCACCTAACTGTCCCATCAAACACAAATAGAAAGCCACTAACTGGTAGATACAAGGCATTTAGGTGGTGGTGGATAAGAACACTAGAACAAGAGTCAGAAAGGCCAGAGTTTAAATCTGACCTTAGTCAAGAAAATCCCACAGATTGCTGGTCTACAGGATCACAAAGAGTCATTGAACAATATTAATATATAATTAATAATATATATTGAACAACAATAATAAACAGTAGATAAAGATCCCTGCAGCAGCAAATAGACCCAGAAAACATATTACTATTACCTATGGCTTTTATATTTTCATTAATTTTGTTAGATATTTTCCAATTACATTTGAATCTGGGCCAGGTTTGATACTTCTAGACTAGGGTACTATGAGGTTAAAAGGGGAACAGTTAGGTGGCGTAGTAGTTTGAGAGCTAAGTCCAGAGACCAGGTCCTGGGTTCAAATGTGATCTCAGGCTCTTCCTAGCTATGTGACCCTGGGCAAGTCACTTAACCTCCACTGCTTAGTCCTTACCACCCTGCTGCCTCAGAATCAATACACAGTATTGATTCAAAAATGAAGGTAAGAGTTAAAAAAAAAAAAAAGTTAAGAGACTTGCCTGAAGTAACACAGCCAGTATGTGTTAAAAACAAAATTTGAACCCAGATCTTTGTAGCTCTGAGACCATTTGCATCTTTTTCCTACATTAGTTATCTAGCAGAAATCATCCCTGGACATGAGTTGAAGCTTTTTGAGCCTAAAGCAACAATAACAACTAACATTCATTTTAAAATTTGCTGTGGGCTTGATAATATATTATCTAGTTTGAACCTCACAACAACCTGTGAAGTTGGTAGTGAAAATGTTATCATTCCAGTTTTATTGATGAAGAAGCTGAGGTTCTTTTAAAATTTATTTTAAAATTTTTTTTCTGGGTTATACATGTATTATCATGCAAAATGTATTTCTATATCATTCATTTTTATGAGTGAATAATCTTATAAAACCAAAACTCCAAATCATATACCCAAATAAACAAGTGATAAATCATATGGTTCCATCTGCATTTATACTCACTCCAACAGTTCTTTCTCTGTCGGCGGATAGCCTTCTTTTTCATAAGTCCCTCAGAACTGTCCTGGATCACTGTATTGCTGTTAGTAGTAAAGTATCCACGATATTGCGGTTCACTGTGCATAATGTTCTCCTGGTTCTGCTTTTTTCACTCTTCATCAGTTCGTGGAGGTCTTTCCAGCTCTTTCTGAAATCATCCTGTTCATCATTCCTTATAGCACAATAGTATTGCATCACCATCATGTACCACAGTTTGTTCAGCCATTCCCCATTTGATGGACATCCCTTTAGTAAGAAGCTGAAGTTCTAAAATCCAGGGTGAAATAGCTAGCGAGTGGCAGTGCCAGTATTTGAATTCAGGTCTTCCTGATTCTAAGTACTAGTATTCTGGCCACTACGCAGTTGCTGTCTCTTAAATAGTGTAAAGTCTTCCATACTGGCCTGTAGGGGCACCGTAGCAGTTTTTGTGGGCTGTGAAGTTCTGAAGGTCTAGAAGACCCATGACATCCCCATGGAGAAACCAGTGAAGCCTTTCTTTCTTATGCTTCTTAAACTATGAGGCCTCCCTCCGGCCAGGGACAGTCTCACCAGTCACCTCAGCTAGTTAGTTTTAATGAAGCATTTTAGAATACAGTTAGAGGAGGACTTCATGGAGTTATTTTAATCTTATTTATTTGCAACAATGATAACCCCAGTGCATCGTGCCGTGGCCTATTTAAACTCAAGACCTGCTGACTCCCCCCAACAGAGGCTGCTCAGGAAACACTTTTCCTCAGTGACCCAGGGAGAGATTGGAACAGAAAGATAACTAAGGGACCAAGAGTGATTTTTTTTTTTCAGGCAAAAATCTTCATGACTCATAGAGGGGAAGAAATGATGCTGAGCTAAATCCCATTTTACCTTATGCCTCCTCTCCATGCAGCATACCCGATTTCCCAGGAGAAATGGGGGGACTGAAGATGGATCAAGAGATGCAAAGTATAATAAGAGGAAGCTATGACCTGGTAGGTGCAGAAAGTAGTTATGTGGGAGGAATGGTGCTACCATCCCTGGGTAGTTATGTGGAGGGATTGGGGCTACCATCTCTGGGTAGATATGTGGAAGGAATGGTGCTACCATCTCTGGGTAGATATGTGGAAGGAATTGGGGCTACCATCTCTGGGGAGTTATGTGAAGGAATTGGAGCTACCATCTCTGGGGAGTTATGTGGAGGGAATGAGGCTACCATCTCTGGGGAGTTATGTGGAAGAATTGGGGCTACCATCTCTGAGTAGTTATGTGGAAGGAATGGGGCTATCATTTCTGGGTAGTTATGTGGAGGGATTGGGGCTACTATCTCTGGGAGTCTGGAGTTTATGGGGAAGGAGGGGTTGGAGGCATCTGTGAAAGGCTGGTGTCTGAAAGGGAAGGAAGGGCTTGGGTCAGTGAGGTGGGGGAGTATTCGCTCTGTGAGGGGTCAGTGTCTGGGGTCAGCATAGAAAAGAAGGAACCAGTGTTCTGTTAAGGATGGGCCTGTGGAGAGAAAAGGGACTGGGGATACTAAGGAGCAGGGGAATCAATGAGAAGCTGTTGTCCCTAAGAGGATCAGAGGTCTGGAATGTCCAGGAAGTGGGTGCTAAGTGTCAGCAGGCAGTGAGGAGGAAAAGGGGCTGGAGTCTAAGAGGTGGGGAGAGTCCATGAAAGAGGAGGGTTAGGGGTTGAGCACCCCGGGTCAGACAGGGCTCAATAGACAATTTCTGGAAGTCAGCTCATCCCCTAACACCGCTCTCTTCCCTTTGCTCCTTTTAGGACAAATACAAATATTTATCTACATCAATATATTCATATCTAATTAAGATGCTCCTGTGCCAGGACAGCTGTTTGCTTTGCATTGGCAGCAGCCAAACCCGTCCCAGTTCTGCTATTTAGTAGCAGAAATCTGTATTCTCAATGCCAGACAGAAAGAAAGCAGAAGGAATGGAGGCTCCCAGCTGCAGGCTTACGGGGAAGCAGGAAGGTTACTCCCTCTTTAGCCTTCAATTCCTCTTTTCCCAGCCAGTTTTGTGCTTTGAAAGTTTATCAGCTTTCCTCCTGGAACTCCATTTACTCTGATACCCCATGCTAAGGGCTATTACTATCCCAAAGGAAAGGGGAGAAATGATACACAACCTGACTTTAGCCCCTATGCCAGAGAACACTAACCTCTCATCACACCATCACAGACATTAATCCCCCACCCCATGCCGTATGCTTTTACTCAGCAAGAAGAGATTTGCTCAAATCCTTCAAACTTGAACTCCCCAAATACTTACCAGTTCCTACTGTAACCACCAACACTGACATTTCCTAGGGTGAAGGGCTATGCATGTCAGTGATGGTGGTAGCCTTGTCTTGGTGTGAAAATGGGTCCACTTATATGGATAGTGGAGATATTTAATATAATTTAATAATGTTTATAATATTAGCCCAAATCCCACTTCCTTCGGTAGGCCCAACCCAGTCCCTGCAGCTGGTAGGGCCTTTCTCTTTTGAGATTTCCCTCCACTTCCTTTGTATATATTTAGCATGTACCTAGTTATTTATCTTGTTATGTTTCTTTTTTGTTGTTGTTGTTTATTTGCAGGAATTTAATAACTCTTGTTAACTGACTATTTGGCTAGTACTTGTTATTGAATTTTAGAGATCTGATAAAATTTTTTACTTGCCCTATGCTAGTGTGTAATGGCACTTAAAAATTTACGAAGCATATTCCTCACATATAAGATAAGGAGTTCAGTTCTTACTGCCCCACTTTTACAGAAGAAGCAATAGGCTCAGAGAGTAAAGGAGTTTGCCCAGGCTCACTGTTGTGCATCCTTAATTTTTGGAGAGGACCAATGGCATCATGGGGTGATGTCTTGACTTGGAAGGGGACTGGATTAAATGAGGTAGAGTTGCCCAAAGCTGTCAGTCTCACTCTCTCTGCCAGAATCACTGAAGTTCAGTGGCAAGAAATAAGTCAAGACAACTGGTGATGCCTTGGGGCTCGGTGGATGACCTTTGCTTCTTCCATGTCCAACCAAGCTCTAAGTCCTCCCCAGCTCCTGCTTTAGCCTCCTTCACAGCCATTGGAAAAAATGGTTTTCAGGTATGGAGCCAAGGTGGCAGCTTAGTAGCTGCAAAAGCTGGAACTGCTTTGAGAATCCTCCCCACAATGATTTTTATCCACTCCAGCTAGGGAAAGTCTCCACATCTCTGGGGTAGATACTCTCTCCCTAACTCACCAGAGATTTTGAGGCCCGTTACCCTCAACCTGGTTTAACCTGCCTGCCAAGACAGTTTTACCTGGGATATGGCCAATGAGCATGCCACACCTTATTGGAGCCACAGGTGAGAGCTGGGTAGCAGGCAGACACCAAAGGATGAATACAGTCACTGAGTGTCTGAGCCAGAATAAAAACCCAATTCTTCTGATTCTAAATCTATTCTACATTTAGATGAAGGATCAGGCTCAGAGAGTGAAGGGATTTAATTTTCCCAGGATCACACAGTTCATGAGTTTCTGGGCCAGAATTCAAACCCAGTTCTTTGGATTTCAAGTCTGGTACCCTTTCTACCACAGTCAGCATATAAATGCAGATATGGAAGTCTTCAAGGAGCTTGAAATTGGTTTTCTAGGCTCTTTCTCTGGCCTAGTCTGACTTAATGAGGGTAGAGTTGGTTCCTGTTCTGCTAGCAGGATAGCGAGGCCCTTCCTAGGATCCCTAATCTCTGGCCATAGCTGGATCCTGAAGTTGATTGTTTCCTAGCTTAGAACCTTTAGATAGTCATATTAAGTATAAAATGGAAGTCAGCAGAAGCAGGAGAGATAGGACACCTACATAATGGAGGAAGAAATGGATTCCTTCCTGTTCTTTTACTAAGGCAGGGTAGCAGTTTGTCAGCTTGACTCCCTTGAACAATGGAAGGATCTAATTTTCCTTGAGAACTCCCCCAGGTCAGTGATGACTCAGCACAGGACATGGATTGGAACCCTTACTAGGAAAGAAGAAGGGGGTTGAATTCTCATGCTACTCTGTTTGGAAATAAAAGAAAGATGATCCAAAATCTTTGCACTAAATATCAGAATTGCTGGATGTCACACCTCTTTCAAAAAGCTCTCTCAGAGCCCTGGAATCCACAAGAATTTCTGCCTTTTTTGACTTGACAATGTTGCTTTGTTTGTACCCAACAACATAGCATTTATTTACTTCTCACTCTTTTTGTCGTTTTTTTACACAACTCTTCAAGGTTTGTAAAGCACTTAAGAAATATTATCTCATTTTATCCTCGCGATAACCTCAGGAGGTGAATGCTATTATTGCCCCCATTTTACAGATGGGGAAACTGAGGCAGAGGTTGTATCTTTCCCAGAGTCATACAGCTAGTAAGTGTCTGAGGCTGGTTTTGAGCTCTGGTCTTCCTGTTTCATGTATATGTCAATGTAATTATGTCAATAATTAAGTCAATGTAAGTATGTAAATAAATGTAATCTTATTAGACTGTGAGTTTCTAGGGTGGAGATGGAGGTAGGGTCCCTCACAACTCATTTGACAAGGCTGGAGGACACAGTTGGGGGAGAGAAGGAAATGATGTCACAATTACACACTCAGAACCAAAGTTGATTTCAAACATTTGCAGAAAAAACTCTTGCCTTTTTCTTTATACCTGCTGTTGGGCCAAGTGGGCATGGCCAATTTCACCTTCCTAATTTCTTGGAACTGGGGATAGAGCAGTGAGTGCTCTTTACCTTAAAAGAACCAGCAATGACCCAAATGTGAACAAATACTGTGTCTCCAGAGGCCAGTTCCACTCCTTACCTGTATGACTGTGGGCAAATCATTCAGCCTTTCTGGGGCCTCAGTTAAGGTACCTCGCCTCTAAAATTACAAGGTTGGACTAGATGACTTCCAAAATTCCTTCCTGCTCTAAATCTATGACCCTAGGATTCAGATTTAATTCCAACTTTCCTGCCTGATGAAGTATAAAATAACCGGATAATGCTGAGCAATTAGACATGTCCTGCCCCCTCTGGCTCCCTTCTTTCCTTCTCCCCAGTACCTCTTCCATTCCATGCTTGATTTGGATGTCCCTCTAGCATGCATTGTTGATAAGAGGCTGCTGCTGCTGGCTTTCAAGCTCCTGAATTGTGGTTGCTCTCACATTCATGAAAGCTGCAGACCCCCAGCTTTATTTTTGCTTTAATTGAGGCTATTTGTTTTGTGACTAAAATAATCAGACAATTTTATTGGTATATTCTAAAAAAATAATTACCATCAATATATTTAAGTTATGTAGCTGCAGTAGAAACCCAGATATGGAAATCTGAGGGCATACAGCTCCCTAGGGAATTTTTTTTGAGCAAATATCTTCATTGGCACAGATTTTTCCATGAGTTGACAGTCCATGGTCACTATTAGCTGACCTCGGAGCACCTCCCTACAGGAGGGCTCCCTCTTCCTCACATCTGGTGCTGATCTCCTCAGCTGTCTCAGAATTCGAGTTGGGAGGAAACTTAGAGGGCATCTAGTCACCCTCTTTATTTTACAGATGAGGAAACTGAGAGATTAGGTAATATCCCCAAGGTCACACAGGTAGTAAACTGAATCTGCCTTTGCAGACACAGTATTTCTTTATGGTGTGGATCTATACTAGTTCTTTCAAGTTATGCCTAAAAGGGCTCTATCATGACCCTGGGGCTTGGCTTGGCTTAAGAAGAATAGGCATCTGTCTTTTATTTCCCAGAAGAGATGGGTCAGGACAAAGATGAACGGGACTTATTTCAGGGCAGGGTCACAGCTGGGGAAGGAGTTCAATTTGCCAGCTTCAGGAAAGAGCTAAACTTCGTTCTCCACTGGAGATTTTCTACTCAGATCTGGAATGATAAATGCCAGGTTCAGGGAAGGTAGCACACTGCACCTGTCCTGGCATTGCCATCCACTCCAAACAGGTGTTTCACTGTGCTATTCTGTACATTCCCTCCTTTGCGGGCCCAGAAGGAAATATTAAATTAAAATGATTGATTTCAACCAATCACTTGTTCCCTTATTACTACCTAAGTCAGTTAGATATTGATGCATATTTCTCCTCAAAGAACAAACAGAAAAAATATATAGGGGAAAGAAAAATAGATAAAGTAAGGTTCTGAATTTATCTGCCAAATAGTAAAAGGAAACTCTCTCCTCCAGGATAGGGTCATATCATAAATGTGATGTCCAGTCCAGCTTTCTGTCCTCCATAGCATTCTGTCAAATGAAGGGGTGTTCATCCTGCACTGAAGTGTCCGTCCCCCCATCAGAGATTCCTTCTGCTCCAATATTATGCCTACTCATCTTTCTTTCCCAAACAAATAATCTCTCAGGCTCTCTGTGAAGGGGCTGGGGACACTTAATATTCTGATCACTCTGAGCAAATCCACCTGGTATAGAGTGTTTTAAATCGGAGCATTGCTTTGGCTGTGTATTCTCACTAGCTTCTCTGTACAACACAATGGCTCTATTCAGAGAGAGGTAAATCTAAATTCCAAGCCTCCAGTGATCAGGTTTTTTTTCCCCCAACTCCAGACTTTATGCACCTTGAAACCACATCTGTCAAAACACGTTAACTAAACAATGAGATACATAAATACTCTTCCAAGTATTAAAGAGGCCCTGATTCTGCCATCTCACCCCATGCAAACCCTTTTGGTATTAAATGGTGATAAAGGATCATTGAAAAAGTCCCCTCTGTCTCCAAAGTCTGAATTGCACTATTCATCCTTAGACACTTTATCAGTTTGTCCTTTAGCTTTAGTGGAGGGTAACAGGGCTGAGAAGCCAAGCTCCCAGAGACCTGAGAATACCTGCTCAATTCTCGAGGATCCCAGGGTGACCATCTCCCACCAGCTTCATTTTGCAGAATTGCAAAGGTGAACTGGGACACATAGATTTCTACTGGAACCAACTCAGATAAAAACCTTGGAAACCAAATCCCTGCTGCTCCTCTTTTCTAGGAAGAGGGAGGCCAGCTCTAAGGAGTTCAAGAAGAGATTTGATTATGGGCCCTCCTAACCTTAATTTTAATGAGGAGCAAGTAAAGGGTTAGATGGATTTCATTCCTGTCAATCCAAGAGAGTGCAGCAGAGACAGAATAGAATATTAGAAAGAATATGGTTCAAATCCTTCCTCTGCCATTGACTGAGTACAGCTAGACCCTCTAAAATTGGACTATCTTTTATAAGCTTTTTTTAAAACCCTTACCCTTCATCTTAGAATCAATACTGTGTATTGGTTCTAATGCTTAGTTCCAAGGTAGAAGAGTGGTAAGAGCTAGGCAATGGAGGCTAAGTGACTTTCCCAGGTCACACAGCTAGGAAACATCTGAAGTCAGATTTGAACCCAGGACTATCTCATCTCTGGGCCTGGCTCTCAATCCACTGAGCCACCCACTGCCCCAAAGTGTAAGCTTTTAACTCAATCTGTAGCTTTACTCACTAGACATTGGTAACCTAAATAAATATTAATAAAACTTTGTTTCAACTGACCATTTGATCAGCCAGCTAGTCGTGGAGTCTTTATCAATCTTGGGGTTCAGGAAGAAAAGTACAAGGCACACCCTCTAGGACATTATAGACATTGGCCCATCGATAGACAGACACAGAGAACATATGGCAGTGGACAAATTCAAGACAATTAGTGAAAAGAAACCAGTTCTTCCAGAAGTAAGGCCAGAAGGTGAGTGTTCCAGGGATAAGTCAGAGGGTCAGAAGAAGAAATCTGGAAGGAGGAATGAGAAGTTGGGGCATACACTCTGGCTCTTCTATTGACTCCCCGCCCCCCAGACTTGGCAGGTGATCCCAATTTAGTCTATGAGGTCTAATGTTTCTCTATTGGTCATTATGTTGTTCGTTCAGTAGTTACAGTGTAGTGTGAATGAGGATAAGGGTTAGAGTTTGAGCCTAGGTGAGCCAATTAATTAACTAATTAACTTCCACAGAGGCATGACACTAGGTTATGACAGAGAGAGTGCTGCCTATCCAGCTGTTGGAAAAAATATTTAAAGTGCATGCTTTACTTGATATTAATAATTCCCATTTTTATAGTGCCTTAAAGCTTGTAAAATACAGTCATCAGCAACCCATTTTATAGGCAACAATAAAGAGGCTCAAAAGGATAAAGTGATTTGCCCATGGTGAAAATGAGTGCAAAAGCCAGGACTCAAACCCAGGTCCTCCAAGTCCAAGTCCAAAGCTTTTTCCAGTATACTTCATTAGTGTCTTGATGGTGGATTGAATATTGTCCTTATATGTCAGGCCACATTATTGTTTTAGTTCATTTGAATCAAGAAAAGAAAACGATGCAAACAGCAGCCCAGAGACCAGAGGAGGAGATAAATGAGAACTAACATTGGGGAGGTGCCTGGGGATATGGGCATTTAACAAATACTTTTGGTGGTAAGGGCAACGATGTCTTCAGCAAGCATTTGCCTGAAAGATTATAAGCAAGTCATAATTGGGCAGCTACTTGGTTTGTGCCTGGCCTAGGTGTTGTTGGGGAAGCCAAGGAGTTCCAGACATAGTCCCTCCTGTCACCTTGGAGAGCTCATGCAGAGACAATACATGATAAGTTAAATATGTGTGAGTTAAGTCTGGGCAATTCTGGTTTGGAGCAGTGGCCCCAGCACTGTCTACCAGGCAGGCTACCAATGATGAATTAATGCATAAAAAACAAACTGATATTAAATGTGGCATGGAAAATTAAAAGGAAAACAGAAGGTGGGCAGGGGACCCAAGAAAGTGGGTTCATGTTAACCTGTCTAACCCACCAATGAATTGAGCAGAGCTAAGGTTCTGGAGCCCCCGAAATAAGATGATTGCTTGGCATGGAGGTGGGGGAGGGAAGTCATGTGGCTTGTGAGGCTGATGAATGGGATGCTAGGAATCCAAAGACTGGATTTCTTTCCTTTTCAGAAGGAAGACTTTAATATCCATTAAACATGCTAGGTATCTTCTGTAAATATCGAGGTCTTAACCCAACCCCATTACAAGGAATTCTATAACCCTGGGCTAATGCGTCCTCAGTGAGTCATTTGAACAGGTTGTTTGTCTCTACTATAAGATCCTGCCCTCACTGCCACTGTGTGAGACCCCCATACTGAAGTCTTTAGAAGGCATCCATCAGAGTGGGTGTTAAGGGCACTAAACTGGGCCTACTTGGCCTGGTGGGTGATAAGCCAACAGGCCATGCTCTGTTTCCCTAAGAGGGAAACCCACAATGGCTAAATGTCTAACAATAGTATTTCCCTTTTCTCCATCCCTATCCTGATCTCCACTCCCAGTAAAATCGGAAATACAGAAAGTATCACCCACAGATATGGAACCCAATTGTGTCCCTGGAATCAAACTAGGACTCAGAATATAAAGGGGGGTAAATTCTGGATTCCTACATATTTTCACAGTCTTCCCCTTTATCCATCTCATCCCCAACAGTAAAACTCTTCCTGGGTATCTGACTGAGATAACAAAGACTCTGTCTCCATTAATTCTTTCTAAATGTCCATTCATTTAACTACAAAAGAAGAGGAACCTGAATTTGGCCAAGAGTCCATGAAACACTATATATTTTTTTAAATGGTGCAGTGGAAGGTAGAGTAGAGGAAGGAATAGAAAGTTACTGAATCATGAAATTCTAAGACTGGAACATAACTCAGTGGGCTTAAGTTCAACCCACAGCTGATGAGGAATGTCTCTTCCAAAGTGGGAGACAACCCACTACTTCCCAATCATCCCATCTAAATAACTCTAACTCTAAATAACAGTCAATAATAAATATAGCAACAATACCTAGCATTTAGAGTGTGCTATGGTTTGCAGAGCATTTTACAAATATCTCATTTGATCCTCACAGTGACCCTAAGATGTAAGTGATATTATTATACCCATTTTACAGTTGAGGAAACTGAAGCAGACAATGGTTAAGTGATTTGTTCTAGACCATACAACTACTAACTGTCTAAGGCAGGATTTGAACTTCTGACTCCAAAGGTCAGCACCTTTTTTGTTACTCCATTTATCTGCTTCATGCTTGAAACTTCCTTACTTGTGTATCCTTGGGCAAGTCATAGTCTCTCAATTTCAGTTTCCTCATCTGCAAAATAGGAATAATAGGAGCATCTACCTCACAAGATTATTGTGAAGATCAAATAAGGTTAAGATGTAAAACATTTTGAAAGCCTTAAAGTGTTATAGAAATGTCAGTTTTCATCAAGATTTATTTCCTTACACCAAGCCTAAATGTGCCCCTCTAGATCTCTACCTATTTCTGCTTTCTGAAGCCAAATATGGCAAGTCTAATCCCTTCGGCACACCAAGTCTTTCAACTCTTTGGAGACATCCACCATGTTTCCCTTGTCTTCTTTTTCAGGATAAATACTCCTTATTTGACAAACTCTCCAGTTTCATATATATATATATATATATATATATATATATATATAT
>NC_058131.1:311452790-311619539 GCF_016433145.1 Gracilinanus agilis
TATATATATATATATATATTTGCGTTTTTGGTTGCAGTGTCATAATGCTCACTCCTATGGAACTTGCAATACACTAAAATCCCCTGGTCTTTTTCAAATCCATTCTTGTCCATTCATATCCATACAGTCTAATCATGTCTTCCTTTGTTTGTATTTTTACACTTGATTTTTTAAAATCTAAGAATAGGACTTTAAAATGATTTCTGTTAAATCTTGCCTTATTAGACACCAGCTTTTGTTTTATCCTTTTCAGATCTTTTTTGGATCCCAACTCTGTCATCCCCACGTGTTGTGCTTTTCATCCCTCTTCAGTATCATCAGCCATTCTGACCAGTTTGCCATCTATGCCTTCATCTCTGTCACTGATAATGCTGACCAGCCAAAAGTCTAGAAGCATTCTTTAGTGCATTCCCCTAAAAACCTCCTTCTGAGCTGGCAGCAACCCATTCATGTCTATTCTTTGAACCTGATCATTCAGCCAACTCTGAATCCACCTCCCTGTTGTAAGGGGTAAAAAGGTGGTTTTGGTTGGATATATTAATATTTAAAGCTGTGGTCACCAAGGAACTGAATAAATACCAATTCCTAAAATGATTTTAGTAATTTATTTACAAAATATAAGAGGGAGTGGAAGTAGAGAGATGAGAGGAGGTTAGAGTAATAGATCTAACTTAACGAACTAGATTTGTATTCAAGTCTGGGCTTTACTCTGGCAGGGCTCCAGAGCCCCAGATGGAGAGCCTAAAAGTCAATTAACAAGTGGTTTAGCCACTAGGGCTTCTCCCAGTCAAGGGAGCCTCCTGGAGGCTAGTACTTCCAGGGTAGTTAAAGTAGTCAGTCAGCCTTTTTTACTCATCAAAGTCTCAAGGTCCCAGCCAAAGCTCCTCCAAGTCCAAGCCACAAACAAGAAGAGAGCTGGACTCACTGAACTCTCTTTTAAAGGGGCTTCTTTTGTGTTACTTCCTGTGCCTTCCTCTTAGTTTACATGTCCAATCACAACAGACGCTTAAATTTTGATTCATCACTCACTCTAGCACACATGGGTCACAGACCTCCCAACTTGTGAATTAAATGGGGATATTCTTGTTGGTGATTAGATTAAGGATGGGCAGGGTAGATTTAATTTCATTATCACACTATAGACATCTATATATCCTACATCACTAATTTTTCCATAAGGGTATAATTGAAGTCCCAGTGTAATATAACATGTTTATAGCATTCCCTTGGATCTAACAGTCTAAAAACACTGTCCAAGAAAAGGCTGAGAGATTAGTCTGGCATGACTTGACCTTTTTTTTAAAACCTTACCTTCTATCTGAGAATCAATACTGTGTCTTGGTTCCAAGGCTGAAGAGCAGTAAGGGCTAGGCAATAGGGGTTAAATGACAAGACTTGTGCAGAGTCACACAGCTAGAAAGTATCTGAGACCGGATTTGAACTCAGGACCTCCCATCTCTGGATCTGGCTCTCAATTCACTGAGCCACCTTGATGCTTGCATTGCTTGATCTTGATGAAACCATACTGACTCCAAATGATCACTGCTTCATTTTTTAAATTCTTGCAAACCACATATATAAGATCTCAGATTTGGAAAGGACCTCAGAGGTTATCTAATCCAACCTGTTCCTGAACAGAAATCCTGTAAGTGGTCATCCAGCTTTTGCTTGAATATCTGTAATGAAAGGGAACTCCCTCCCTCGCGAGATAGCCCACTGAACTCTGGGGAAGCTCTCATTACTTGAAAACTTTTCTTTATATCATGACAGAGTGACGATTCTGTTGGATTTGTAATAGGAAGACCTAGTTTCAAATTCTGGTCTTCTCTTGGGCCCCTCCTTAATCTATAAAATGAGGTAGTATCTGTAAATCTGCAAAAAAAATATTCTCCTTGTTGATGGAGATTGATTTTTCAATGCTCTGTGCCTGCCTGTGTGACAGAGATGTCAAAGAGGTTGGGAGAAGAGATATAGTTCTTCTGGCTTCCATCTTTGGGAAAGAAGATAACATGTTCCAGATTCTCTTCAGGGAGATGTCCTTGAAGGGAAAGAAAGACTGGGAAAAAGCTGATTCAGAAAGGAGCAAGAACTTCAATGATGTTCATCTTAGCTTACCTACTGGAGTCTTTGGGAATTTCTCCTGTGGTGGAGATCTGGGACTCCTTCTTTCTTGGTTGAACTGAGGAGATGCCTTGATCCCAGTTCATTTACTTTGTCTATTCTTATATTCTTTTCTGTATAACTTCTCTGCTTTATGTTTGCTATCTGCTGCAATAAATGGGTTTATTTCATATTTACTATGTGTGAATAACTGGATAACTGGCATTTGGTGGGAAAGGAGTAAAGCCTTGAATATAAAGCCAGGAGTACTCCTTTCAAATTAGGGGATAGTGATCAGGAGTTCAGCTTGAACTAAACATGATTTCCTCTAGGCTAAGAATATTTATGTGGGCAAATTAAGTGGACAATATAATTCTATCCTGGTATCATTTCTCTTTTTAAAAACCCTTAACTTCTGTCTTAGAATCAGTACTGTATATTGGTTCTAAGGCAGAAGAATGGCAAAGGATGTGACTTGCCCAGGGTCACATAGCTACAAAGTATCTGAATCCAGATTTGAACCCAGGACTTCCAATCTCTGGGCCTGGCTCTCAATCTACTGAACCACCTAGCTGCCCCTCTGGTATCTTTTTCTAGGGAGAGAAGAATGGCCAACCTTTGGCTCTAGGCTCCGCTTTCTTCCTAGCAGGAATCAAAGTCTCCTGAAGAAGAAAAACAGAAGAGACTCTATTTTTTAAAAATTACCTTCTGTCTCAGAATCTGTCTTAGAATCAATACTATATATTGGTTCCAAGGTAGAAGAGCAGTAAGGGCTAGGCAATGGGGGTCAAGTGACTTGCCCAAGGTCACACAGCTAAGAAGTGTCTGAGACCAGATTTGAACCTAGGACCTCCCGTCTCTAGGCCTGGCTTTCAGTCCACTGAGCCATCCAGTTGCCCCCCAGAAGAGACTCTAGAAACAATATGTTCACCTATAGGTGTTCATGCTTCTCTGTCACTCACATCTAGTTGGGCATATGCAGATTTGCATAACGTATATGAATAACACACATCCTACATTGACATGACAGTCTTTTAAATACTTGAAGATATATATCATGTCCCTGATTAAGACCTCTTCTATAGGCCATATACATCCCCAACTCCAAGCTAACCTAATGCTTTAGTCACGAGTTATAGGCTTTTCCCCAGAAATTACAGTCAGCCTCATTAGATTGAAGACTCCATTTTCCTTCTTTTTTTTGAAAACCAGTATCATGTTTGCCCATCTCCATTCTTGCAGGACTTCCCATACTTCCAAAACTTTTTAAAAATCATTGAAAACAGCCAAGAAACCCATTCACCATTGGTTTTGGGTTGAGCACCTTGGATGCTTCTAGTGAGTCAATCGACAAGTGTTTTTTAAGTGTCTAAAATATGCCAAGCACTATGCTAGATACTTGAGATCAAAGACAAAAAGAAGTAATCCTTGACATTAAGAACCTCATATTCTATTGTAAGAAACAGCATATATAAAATGTATACATAGGTACAAGGTAATTTGGTGGGATAGGGAGCAACTAGTGTCTTGTGGAGGGATGGAAGGGAACTACCTGTAGTGGAATTATGGAAAAGGTGGCTTTTGAGCTGAATATGAAGCAAACTAGGAAACCTAAGAGGTGGAGGTAAGGAGGGGAGAATATTCCAGGCATAGACAGACATATGCAAAGACAAAGAGATTGGAAGTGGAGTATATTATATGTGTAAAGGGAAGTAAGAAGGTCACTTAGCTAGACTATAGCATGCATAAAGGGGAGTAATACTAGAAGTTAAGTTGGAACCAGGTGGTGAAGGTTCTTAAATGCCAAACAAAATAGTTTGTAAAAGATGTGAAACCACTAGAGTTTATTGAGTAAGGGAGTGACAGTATGCTTTAGGAAACTTGTGCTTTAGGAAAATCACATTATCCATTGTGTAGAGGATGGATTGGAGAGGGGAGAGAGAGAGATGAGTCAGGAAGATCGATTAGGACATTATTGTAGCTCCAAGAGAGAGCTAATAAGGATTTGAACTAGTGTGGTTGCTGTGTGAGTAAAAAAAGAAAAGAATGGGTATCAGAGATACTGTGGAAATAGAAACAACAAAAAATTGGCAACTGATTGGATATATGGGTTGATGAAGGCTGAGAGATGCTTCAGACCTGGGAGGTTTGGAAGGACGGTGGTCCCTTCACTAGAAGTAGGGAAATTTGAAAAAAGGGGGCATGATTGAGGTGAAAGATGATGAGTTCTGTTGTTTGAGAAATGTTGTTTGAGATGCCTCCAGTACATTGAGTTGGAAATGTCTAATAGGCAATGGATGTTGTGAGACAGGAACATATATAGATCTGGGAGCCATTTGTTCAAAAATGACTTTTACTGATGATATACTCTCTTCTATCATTCTCCTCACACCCTCTCAGCTGTGGTTCCCTCACTCATCTCCCACCAACTTCCTATGGCAGAGCTTTCCATCATGGAGAATTTAGCTATTTTGCTCTTTCCTCTACAGAATATGTTGAGATAGGAACTATTGCTGAGATTACATTCCAAGCCACAAAAAACTTGACAATTGATTCATGTTGCTTGAGCCCAGGTGGCTCCTCACTTCTGCTCAACTATCCTTGTACTCTACTCTTATTGGCTTTTTATCTCCTTCCTTATAGCCAGGATTTCAAAGCTTTTCCTCTTTTCTCTTACCTGCCTGCACACAGAAGAGAGAGTTTTGCTAACCCTTATTCAGGATAATTCCTCTACCTTCATTCTTGATACCAATTCTTCCTCCCTTCTCCAGGATGTTCCTCTAGCAGTCATTTCATTTCCCTAATGCAATCTCTATCTATCCCTCTCCATCAACTCTTGCTCATCTGCCTACAAATATACTCAGGTCTCCCTAATCTGAAAAAAGTTTTCTTTTTTATCCTTGTACCACATCCAACTCCTGTCCCGTATCTTTCCACCCCTTTACTGTTACATTTTGGAAATCATATTGTCTGTATCTTACACCTCCATTTGACTCCTTGAAGTATCAACAATAATTTTTTAAGTGCTTACAATGCCAGGCACTGTGCTAGGCATTTGGGATTCAAAGGCAAAAAGCTTAGAAGCCTTCAAGGAGTCACTTCATCATCCTCTCTCTTCAAACCTTTACCATATAAACTCCCTTACCCTTCAATCTAAATAGCTTCCAAAGGTCACCTATGACTCTTTAGTTGCCAAATCCAATAGCCTAGTTTCATTCCTTATTCTCAACTTCTCTGTAGATTTTGCCACCTCTTCTACCATCCCTTGGTTTCAGGGAAACCATACTCTTCCCTCTCCATTCCTTCTCTGTCTCTATATATTCTATCTTTGTCTTTATTGTAGCTCACCTTCTCCCCTGCTCCTCCCACCCCAGTTTCTGATTCCAGGGTGAGAAAGCACCATCCTTTTAGCCCAGTGGTTCCCAAACTTTTTTTGGCCTACCACCCCCTTTCCAGAAAAAAATATTACTTAGCACCCCCTGGAAATTAATTTAAAAAAAATTTTAATAGCAATTAATAGAAAAGATAAATGCACCTGTGGCCATCGATGCTCTCTAGATCACTGCAGCACCCACCAGGGGGCAGTGGCGCCCACTTTGGGAATCACTGATATTGAACTATGGACCCGGAAGCTGAATGTTTTCTTCTCTGTAAGACCAAACTGAAGTGGAAGCAGGTGACCGTTGTCAACATCACCCAAAATATACATCTCTGATCTTTCAGTGACCTCTAAGGTCCTTGCCATGTCTTTATTTATGATTCTATATCCAATTTTCGGATTCCCCTATTACGGGGATCTTTTCGTAGGATCATAGATTTAGAATTGGAAGGGAGCTCCGAGGTCATTGAGTCCAACTTCTTTACAGATGAGGAAATGGAGGTTCAGAGAATTCAACACATAGCCAGCAAGATGGTCAGAAAGGCCGTTCTTGGCTACACATCCTCTCCCCCTTCCTTGGTAGACTCGGTACTGGATCATGGAATAAATGGGAGATAGTCCTCTCTGTCTCCAATCTCTCAAAGTCCTGGTTTTCCCTCTTTCTGGGGAATTAAAGGACAACGCTAGTGTGTTAGAGGGCTACTCAGTACAATGAGCCCCAATGGAAGCGGCTCACTCTGAAGCTCATTTTTCAAAGCAGGTGGCACCGATCCTATGTCGACATTCACTTACATGAGTCAGCTTATCCTATAGATACGGGCTCATTATTTTATCAGCTCAACACTGGATGCAATGGAGTGACAGCCGCTCAGCATTCAATTACAGATGGGCTTCAGCTCTGCAGTGCTGCCCCGAGAATACAATTATAGCTGCTCTGCATTATAATCCTGGGCTGTTAAATATCCCAGCCTGTGAAGCTCTATCTTTTGATTGGCTGATTTTTTTTAATGAGAAAAGTTTTATTACATTTTGAAGAACATTAGTAATGATGAAACTCATACACCTACAGATTTCTATAACGAAGGCAGCCAAGGAGCTAGGGGGTAGAACGGAAGTTATTTCTAACGTCAGATATTCTCCCTCCTACAGTGTGACTACAAGGTTTGAGGAAACAGAGTATTTGTAGCTGATAATTGCCTTGTGGATAAAAGTAGAAACTCAAGAACCAACAACCCAAGATGTTTCTAAAGGAAGAAGTGAGGAGACAAAGGGAGGGAGAGAGGAGAGAGACAGAGAGAGAAAGGAGAAAGGGGAGAAAAAGGAGAGAGAGAAAGGAGATAAAGGGGAAGAGACAGAGACAGAGAGAGAAAGGAGAGAGGGAGAGAAAAAAAGGAGATAGAGAAAAGAGAAAGGGGAGGGGGAAGATAGAAACAGAGGGAGCAGCTGGGTGGCTCAGCGGATTGAGAGTCAGACCCAGAGATGGGAGGTCCTGGGTTCAAATCTGACCTCAGACACTTCCTAGGTGTGTGACCCTGGGCAAGTCACTTAATCCCCATTGCCTAGCCCTTACCACTCTTCTACCTTAGAACCAATACCCAGTATTGATTCTAAGATAGAAGATAAGGGTTATAAAAAAAGAAACAGAGAGAGGAGAGACAAGGAGAGAAAGAGAGAAAGGGAAAGAGAGAGGAGGGGAGGGAAAGAAACAGAGACAAGAGACAGAGAGAGAGAGAAAGAGAGAGAGAGAGAGAGAGAGAGAGAGAGAGAGAGAGAGAGAGAGACAGAGACAGAGACAGAGACAGAGACAGAGAGAGAGAGAGAGAAACAGCAGCAGCTGCGGAGGAGTCAGAATTAGCTCATGGATTTTGAGACTGACCTCACTGACACACCAGCTCCAGTGATTTCATTAGGAAACATTCATATTTTGTTCACCCAGCAACAGCCGTGCCTGGCATGGTTTCCCTGTAGGAGAAAAGCAGTATAATACTGGGGAAAGAATGAAGGATTTGAAGTCTTATAACTTGTGTTCAAATCCTGGCTCTTTCCCTTCATATGTGTAACATTAAGCAAGTTACTTAAGCTCTCTGTACTTCAATGATCTCATTATAAAGTGAGAATCCTGAGCTCAGTGACCTTTAAGGCCCTTTCCATCTCTATGTTTGTGATCCTATGCCCAATTTTCTCCCAAGTCTTCAATTCCCTTATTATAGGAATCTTTTTGTAGAATCATAGATTTAGAGCTGGACCGGAGCTCTGAGGTCATTGAGCCCAACTTCTTCACTTTACAGATAAAAAAACTGAAGCCCAGGAATGTCAAGATATAACTCCATATTTCTCATTTCAATGATTAAAACATTTTTTTCCTGAATAGAATGCTCATTTTTGTAATAGCCTAGAAGACAAAATGAGATTCAAATTCAAATATTTGAAACAGAACAACTGAGTTCAATTCCCCCCACCTCTTTTTTGCTTAGAAAATGGGGCTTCTTTTTTTTATTTTTATTTTTTTTATTATTTTAAACCCTTAACTTCTGTGTATTGACTTTATAGGTGGAAGATTGGTAAGGGTAGGCAATGGGGGTCAAGTAACTTGCCCAGGGTCACACAGCTGGGAAGTGTCTGAGGCCGGATTTGAACCTAGGACCTCCTGTCTCTAGGCCTGGCTCTCAATCCACTGAGCTACCCAGCTGCCCCTGAAAATGGGGCTTCTTACAGAAGACATGTTCACAAAGGGTTTCTGAGAAGCAATCAGCTTAGCAATTTATGACTTACTGGGCACTATCTCCTGACCTCCTTTTCTGAGTTCATTGGATCTTAGATTTAGAGATGGAAAGTGTCTTTACTAGTTAGTCATCTGCTAAAAGTTGCTCATTTTACAGATGAGGAAAGTGAGTCCTATTAGTGATTTGCTGAAGGTCACACTTATAGAATCAGAGGCAGGATTTGAAGCTATCTTTTGACCCCATTATCTAGCCCTCTTTTTCTCTATTGTTAATGTAGTCCACCCATCCTCTGGGCATCTAGGTGGAGCAAGGTATAGCCTTGGCCCTGTCAGTAGGACCTGAGTTCAAATTTGACTTCAAACACTAGCCATATGATCATGAGCAAATCACGTAATTCTATACACCTCAGTTCCCTCATTTGTAAAATGAGTTGGAGAAGGAAATGGCAAATCACTCCATTATCTTTGCCAAGAAACCCTAATTCGGGATTGTGAAGAGTCAGACAAAACTGAAAAGACCAAACAACAAACGACACCATCCACACTCTAGGCTCCCTCTCCCAACTGCCATTCACATGGACAGATTGGCTCCCTAATGAGATTGTGATTACTATTCTTCTCAGGGTTCTGAAAGTAATTCTGAGGGACTGGGTTTTCTAACACTTAGTCTTGAGTCCAACCACCCCCATTATCAATCAGAATTCATTGAATTCCTTTAGGTTAGACTTTATGAGAGGAATTTATGGAGAAAGTATACCAAGAACAATACTTCTAAAACATCCCTTCCAAACTGGATGTGGGGCACACTCTCTCTTTACACATACAAAGAAAGGGAAGAAGCTATTTCTTATTGGTACAATACATTTGATAATCAAATATTTGAGTCCCAAAAGCTGAAGCAGAACTTTGTTTTATAAAAATGTGCTGGTGCTCTAAAACTGAATGGGAGAGAAACCTTTAACTTCAATCCGTAAACGTATGTGATTTTTTTTTAACCAAAAAAGAGGCATCTTTTTCTTCCAACCAGAAATGACCTCTAACTGCCATGCATTTAGAAAACATCACTGTAATGTCTGTGTGTAAAAGAAACTAGATTTTTACAACCAGGTGCTATTTGTTCTGAAGGTGACCAAAAATTGCCCTTTAGCAGGTATTTTTTTTTGGGGGGGGGGTTGGGGTTTTTGTTTGGTGTTACAGCTGATTTTTATGGAACCTTGGTTTTAAATAAAAGTTAAAATGGAAAAAAAGAATAGACTCAAAATTAGAGTAAATAGTAGAGAGGCAACAACTGTAGAGAACACACATGTGGCAAGAGGCCATCTCATAGCTAATGGTTACTTGAAGTCTGTTTCTCCCTTTGTAGAGTCCTCATGAGGTTCCTCCTAAGAGTAGCTTTCTGCTGGGTGCTGAGAATTGGTGTCCTTCCAAAGTACATAGATGGCTTTTTACTCTATCATGAGGAGTCATAATCCCTGAAGCCGACACCATGCTTAGGTTATTGCTTTTCCGTTTCCATTTGCAGGTTCTCCCTCTGTCAGTGACCACTAACTATCCAATGATTCTTGCTACTGCTTTTGGTCACAGGTGGGGAGCTCTCCTGTACTTTCAAGGTCATCTAGATATTCTCCACTTGGAATACTAATTCACTTAAGATCATGAAAGAATAAATACAAAATAAACAGAAGTGCTGTTTGCTCAAGGACAAATAACAACTGACTGGGCAATGGGGCAGATGTCATTCCTGAACCTGATAGCTCACAGAAGTCCTTGCCTTACTCCTGTCCAAGAAGGAAAAGAGAGTAAAATATTATAGGTTCATCGCTTTGGATTCAAATTTAGTTCTAGCTGAGCACCTTAATCTAAGCCATTTATTCTGTTGACTCTACAGTCAATGAAAAAATATTTTTGTCATCACACTGCCCCAATCCCTCTGTCATCTATGTCTGGAAAAAAGGTTTCCAAGCTTCCAAATATTGTTTTGGAATTAGGCAGACATATCTGTGAATACTCTGCATAACTCACCAGGAAAAGGCAAATCTGAAAAAATGCTAAGAACTGGGAGTTCACTAGCCAGACCTCCCATTACATTCATAAAATGTTCTTCACATGAGACCTTTAGAAGTGAGCTCTTCAAGGCAGGTTGTAGAATGGAAAGATCTCTCCATTGACTAATTATTGACCTCTGCTCTTTTTCATTTTGTTTCTTGAAACTTTGTTTTGATTTAGGGTTTTGGTTTTAAAAGATTACTCTATTACAAAAATAAATAATAAGAAAGTTTAAAAAAGAAACTTTGTTTTATTGCTAACAAACTTCCCTTCATCATAGACCTTTTTCTCTTACACTCTTTTCATAATCAGATTCTCAGTGTAACCCAAGTCTGAATTAGAGATTCTCAAATTTTTTGGTCTGAGAATTTTTTTTACACTCTTAAAAATTATCAAAGACCCCAGAAGTGTTTTGTTTATGTGAGTTAGCTCTATCAATATTTACTGTGCTGGGATTTAAAAATCAGTATTATTATGAAAATAATTTTGGTTCGGGGATCCCCTGAAAGAGTCTTGGAGATCACCATTTGAGTACCACTGGTCTAAATCATGTTGTTTAGATCCTGGTTTCAGTCATTTATCAACCTCCATTTCACTCTCCCTTAGCACAGTGTATGGAACATGGTAGGTGCTGAATAAATGCTTGTTTCTTTCTTTCCATTCTCCTCTGTCAGATTATGATTCATCTTTTGCTCTCTTACCACAAATATTCCCTCAGACTCTGTCTTGGTACCTTTTTCTCTCTTTATACTTCTTTTCCCTAAGTATCTATATCCAATCAGTTGCTAAGTCCTGTTGATTCTACCTCCTCAATATTTCTTACATCTGTCCTTTTCTCCCCACTTAT
The DNA here is from genome assembly GCF_016433145.1 of Gracilinanus agilis. Classification (NCBI taxonomy): domain Eukaryota; kingdom Metazoa; phylum Chordata; class Mammalia; order Didelphimorphia; family Didelphidae; genus Gracilinanus; species Gracilinanus agilis. Next base: position 311,463,885 of record NC_058131.1, read on the forward strand.
CTATTATTCTCCTCCTTTAGACCCTTATCACCTTTTTCTGCCCTTTTGAACATCTCCTTCTCTGGTTCCCTTCTTCCGGGTTTTCCCTTCTCCAATCTACTTGATAGCCTTGAGTAAGAAACATGAATGACTCTGTTATTATATTTAAATTTTTCAGTGGATGGAATTCTGGGAAGATGGCTACGTAGAAGCAGCAAGGCTCCAGACCTCCATCAAGCCCTTCACCACCAATAAAGGACAAAGGGCTCTGAGGGAACAGAAAACCAAATCTGACAACAGAACAGAGCTGGGGGATCCTCCAGCTGAACCCAACTTAAAGGTACGTGGAAAAAAGGAGAAAAAAAAGCCTGAATTCTTGTAACTGTCTAGTGGGAGGAGAAAGAAAGGAGGAAGATCCCAGATCTCCTCCTCCATCTAATGTGTTGAGTCTCCAGCAGATCCTGGAATCTCTGGGTGGGCTGGAGCTCTAGTCCGAGGGAGTGCCTTGCTGGCACAGCTGTGCCAAACTCAAAGCTCTAATCACAGATACCAGGGAGGCTGCTGAGGGAGAAACCCAGAGAAGGTGAGCATATACTCTTGCACTGCCCACCCCTTCTCTCAAGGTTTTGACCTCAGGGCACTTGGAGCCATGCAGATCTCAACCCCACTTGGCTTAATCCTATCCATACAGCAGACAAGAAGCCATCACAGGGCAGGAAAGCTCCAACACACCTCCCCCACAGATTACAGTGAAAGTAGCCAAATTCACTTCTCTAACTTTTACCACCAGCTGGGGAAAATCTGACCTCAGGGCACTTGGAGCTGTGCAGATCAACCCCACCTGGCTTAATCCTTACTTAAACTTAATCTGGACTTAAACAGAGAGTTTGCTGCCCAAACCCAGAACTCAAGAGAATCAACATAAGGTAATTAAGAGAATGGGGGGAGGAGAAAAAAAATTCTTTTCTTTAAGGGACACAACAAGTTCAATCAATTTATATCCCAAGAAGAAAAGAAGGTATTGGCAAATATTAAAAATTATTACCAACAGAGTAACTAGAAGAAGTTTACATAGAGGGAACAGGGACAAACTGTATAGGATGAAATGTCAAGAGATATGTAAATATATATATGTATGTATGTGTGTATGTATATATGTATGTATGTAGGTATAAACATATACAAAACTGGGGGGAAGAAGATAATAATAAGAAAAATAGGAAAACAAACAAAAAGGAATAAATTTATATTCCATAAAGAAGCATGTGGGATCAACAGGGAAAAATAACAATACACTGTAAGGGTAAATAGATTAGAGAGAGGAAATATTCAATACTTAAGTGCATTGAAATCAACTTAAAGAAGAACAATCAGATCCATAGGGTCAGAAAATTGATTCAAACCCTATAGAGAAGTAGAAGGGTAACAAATGCGGAGGGAAGCAATACTAGGGAGGGAGAGGGCTTGGGGGTGGGGAGCACCTCATGGCTTTAAAGAACAATAAGAGGGGAATAAAAAGGGAGGGGGGAGAAAGGGAAGTACAACAAGGGAGGGGATTATAGGAACTGATTAAAAACAAAACACTGGAATAGAAGGAAACAGTGAAAGAAGAAAGGACTGGACTAGGAGAGAGAATCAAAATGACTGGGAATATACAGTTGATAATTATAACTCTGAATGTGAATGGAACTATAAAATGGAAGCAAATAGCAGAGTGGATTAGAAACCAAAACCCAACCATATGTTGTCTACAAGAAACACACATGAGACAGACAGACAGACATAGAGTGAAAATGAGAGGATGGAGCAAAATCTTTTGGGATTCAAATGACAGAGCCAAAGTAAAAATAGATAAGATTAAAAGAGATAGGGAAGGGGGGGGTACAGGAGAGGGGGTTGAAGGGGAAAGGTGGAGCATGAATCATGTAACCATGTTAAAAATGAATATTAATAAATGTTAAAAAAAAAGAGATAGGGAAGGTAACTACATCCTAATAAAAGGCAGTATAAACAATGAAGAAATAGCAGTACTCAATATGTATGCACCAAATGGTATAGCTTCCAAATTTCTAAAGGAGAAGCTAGAGGGGCTCAAGGAGGAAATAGATAGCAAAACCATACTAGTGGGGGACCTCAACCTTCCCCTATCAGATCTAGATAAATCAAACCAAAAAATAAATAAGAAAGAGATAAGAGAGGTGAATGAAACCCTAGAAAAATTAGAGTTAATAGATATATAGAGAAAAATAAATAGGGACAAAAAGAAATACACCTTCTTTTCAGCAGCACATGGAACATGCACAAAGATAGACCATGTAATAGGGCACAGAAACATGGCAAACAAGTGCAAAAAAGCAGAAATAATAAATGCAACCTTATCAGATCATAATGCAATAAAAATAGTTATTAGTAATAATACATGGAGAGGCAAACCAAAAACTAATCGGAAATTAAATAATATGATTCTCCAAAATAATTTAGTGAAAGAACAAATCACAGAAACAATTAATAATTTCATTGAAGAGAATGACAACAATGAAACTTCTTACCCAAACCTATGGGATGCAGCCAAAGCAGTTCTAAGGGGAAAATTTATATCACTGAGTGCATATATTAACAAATTAGGGAGGGCAGAGGTTAATGAATTGGGCATGCAACTTAAAAAACTAGAGGGGGCAGCTGGGTAGCTCAGTGGAGTGAGAGTCAGGCCTAGAGACAGGAGGTCCTAGGTTCAAACCCGGCCTCAGCCACTTCCCAGCTGTGTGACCCTGGGCAAGTCACTTGACCCCCATTGCCCACCCTTACCAATCTTCCACCTATGAGACAATACACCGAAGTACAAGGGTTTAAAAAAAAAAAGAAATTAAAAAACTAGAAAATGAACAAATTAAAAATCCTCAATTGAAAACTAAATTAGAAATAGTAAAAATCAAAAGAGAAATTAACAAAATCAAAAGTAAAAGAACTATTGAATTAATAAATAAGACTAGAAGCTGGTATTTTGAAAAAACAGATGAAATAGACAAAGAACTGGTTAATCTAATAAAAAAAGGAAAGAAGAAAACCAAATTAATAGTATCAAAGATGAAAAGGGAGACCTCACCTCTAATGAAAAGGAAATTAAGGCAGTCATTAAAAATTATTTTGCCCAATTATATGGCAATAAATTTAGTAATCTAGGTGATATGGATGAATATATGCAAAAATATAAATTGCCTAGATTAACAGCAGAAGAAATAGAATACTTAAATAATCCAATAACAGAAAAAGAAATTGAACAGGCCATTAAAAAACTCCCTAAGAAAAAAATCGCCAGGGCCTGATGGAGTCACAAGTGAATTCTATCATACATTCAAAGAATAATTAATCCCAATACTATACAAATTATTTGATATAATAAGCAAAGAAGGAGTCTTACCAAACTCCCTTTATGACACAAATATGGTACTGATTCCACAGCCAGCTAGACCAAAAACAGAGAAAGAAAATTACAGACCAATCTCCCTAATGAACATAGATGCAAAAATCTTAAATAGAATACTAGCAAAAAGACTCCAGCAAGTGATCAAGAGGGTTATCCATCATGATCAGGTGGGATTTATACCAGGAATGCAAGGATGGTTTAACATTAGGAAAACCATCCACATAATTGACCATATCAACAAGCTAACCAACAAAAACCACATGATTATCTCAATAGATGCTAAAAAAGCCTTTGACAAAATACAACACCCATTCCTATTGAAAACACTAGAAAGTATAGGAATAGAAGGACCTTTCCTAAAAATAATAAAGAGTATATATCTTAAACCATCAACAAGCATAATATGTAATGGGGATAAATTAGAAGCCTTTCCAATAAGATCAGGTGTGAAACTAGGATGCCCATTATCACCTCTATTGTTTAACATTCTACTAGACACACTATTAGTACCAATAAGAGAAGAAAAAGAAATTGAAGGTATTAAAATAGGCAATGAGGAGACTAAACTATCACTCTTTGTAGATGATATGATGGTCTACTTAAAAAAATCCTAGAGAATCAACTAAAAAGCTAGTAGAAATAATCAACAACTTTAGCAACATTGCAGGATACAAAATAAATGCACATAAATCATCAGCATTTCTATATATTTCCAACACATCACAGCAGCAAGAGATAGAAAGAGAAACACCATTTAAAATCACCCTAGACAATATAAAATACTTAGGAATATATCTACCAAAACAAACACAGGAATTATACGAACATAACTACAAAACACTTTAAAAACAATTAAAACTAGATCTAAACAACTGGAAAAACATTGATTGCTCATGGATAGGACAAGCTAACATAATAAAAATGAACATTCTACCCAAATTAATTTACTTATTTAGTGCCATACCTATCAAACTACCAAGAAACTTTTTTACAAAATTAGGAAAAACTGTAACAAAGTTCATTTGGAAGAACAGAAGATCAAGAATATCAAGGGAAATAATGAAAAAAAATGTGAAAGAAGGTGGCCTACCAGTACGAGATATTAAAATGTACTATAAAACAGTGGTCATCAAAACAATATGGTACTGGCTAAGAGACAGAAGGGAGGATCAGTGGAATAGACTTGGGGTAAGTGATATCAGCAAGACAGTCTATGATAAACCCAAGGAGCCCAACTTTTGGGTCATGAATCCACTATTTGACAAAAACTGCTGGGAAAATTGGAAAACAATATGGGAGAGATTAGGTTTAGATCAACATCTCACACCCTACACCAAGATAAATTCAGAATGGGTGAATGACTTGAATATAAAGAAGGAAATTATAAGTAAATTAGGTGAACACAGAATATTATACTTGTCAGATCTTTGGGAAAGGAAAGATTTTAAAACCAAGCAAGTAGAAAAAATTACAAAGTGTAAAATAAATAATTTTTATTACATTAAATCAAAAAGTTTTTGTACAAACAAAAACAATGCAACAAAAATCAGAAAGGGAACAACAAACTGGGAAAAATCTTTATAACAAAAAATTCTGACAGAGGTCTAATTACTCAGATATAAAAGGAGCTAAATCAATTATATAAAAAAATCAAGCCATTCTTCATTTGATAAATGGGTAAGGGACATGAATAGGCAATTTTCACAATTTTCAGATAAAGAAATCAAAAGTATCAATAAGCACATGAGAAAGTGTTCTAAATCTCTAATAATTAGAGAAATGCAAATCAAAACAACTCTGAGGTACCACCTTACACCTAGCAAATTGGCTAAAATGACAGCAGAGGAGAGTAATAAATGTTGGAAGGGATGTGGCCAAATTGGGACATTAATGCATTGCTGGTGGAGTTGTGAACTGATCCAACCATTCTGGATGGCAATTTGGAACTATGCCCAAAGAGCACTAAAAGACTGCCTGCCCTTTGATCCAGCTTTACCATTGCTCGGTTTGTACCCCAAAGAGATCATAGGGGAAAAGACATGTACAAAAATATTCATAGCCATGCTCTTTGTGGTGGCAAAAAACTGGAAAACAAGGGTATGCCCTTCAATTGGGGAATGGCTGAACAAATTGTGGTATATGCTGGTGATGGAATACTATTGTGCTCAAAGGAATAATAAACTGGAGGAATTCCATGTGAACTGGAATGACCTCCAGGAATTGATACAGAGAGAAAGGAGCAGAACCAGGAGAACATTGTACACTAAGACTGATACACTGTGGTAAAATTGAATGTAATGAACTTCTGTACTAGCAGCAATGCAGTGATCCAGGACAATTCTGAGGGATTTATGGAAAAGAATGCTACCCACATTCAAAGAAAGAACTACAGGAGTGGAAACACAGAAGAAAAACAACTGCTTGAACACATAGGTTGATGCAGACATGATTGGAGATGTAGACTCTAATCCAGTGATTCCTAAAGTGGGCACCACTGCCCCCTAGTGGGTGCTGCAGTGATGCAGGGGAGTGATGATGGCCACAGGTGCATTTGCAAAAGGAGATCCCTACAGTTTATCCTGAAATGTGGGCTGTAATTCAAAAGTTCTTAATTGCATTTCCTTCATCATATTTTCCTTCATCATATTTAGTGGAACATGGATTCAGTGCAGTAACCAATTTATTAATAAATATAAAGAAACCAATCGCAAATAGTCAATCGTGGTGATTTAAGATTACTGCTGACGAAAATAGAGGCAAGGATTAGTAAATTGGTAGCAGCACTAAGATGATTTCAAATGCTTTAACTTTTTTTGTATTACATTCTATTCTGAGTTCAATAAATAGTTTCATAATTTCAAAGTTCAATGTTTCTAATTTACACCTTTCTTTACTATATTTTACGAAAGGGTAGAAACATTAATACATATATCTTTCCTATTAATTGCTATTATAATTTAAAAAAAATTAATTTCCAGGGGGCATTAAGTAATATTTTTTCTGGAAAGGGGGTGGTAGGCCAAAAAAGTTTGGGAACCATTGCTCTAAACGACCGCCCCAGTGCAACTATCAATAATATGGAAATAGATCTTGATTGATGACACATGTTAAAACCAGTGGAAATGTGTGTTGGCTATGGAGGGTGGTGGTGGTGAGGCGGGGGGGGGGTTGGGGTGGTGGTGTAGGGGAGAATAAGAACCTGAATCGTGTAACCATGGGAAATTTTTCTAAAACATAAAAATTCAAAGTCGTAAAAAAACAAAAGAAAACGAAACAAAACAATTTTTTTCCCAGTGGCTCTCTATTGCCTCTCAATAAAATGCAAACTTGTCTAACATTTAAGGCCCTCCCTGGTATGATTCTATCTTACTTTTCAAGAATTATTTCAAATTAATTTTATTAACCCTATAAACTAGTCTAATTGGCATACTAGCTATTCTCTAAAATTGGGATTCTATTTCTTGTCTCCATGCCTTTGCCATAGACTATCTCTCCCCCATCCTATTTCTAGAATACATTATTTTTACCACTTCTTGAAATCCTCTGTTCTTGCATCATTCACCAAGCCTTCCTTATCTCTCACATTTATATGAATGAAGAATCTAGAGAATCATCTTTCCTTAGAACAAAAATTACAAAGTAAGTTGGATTCAAATTTCTTAAGCAGTAAATTCCAAAGCCAATGACAAGAATTGGCTGTCATGCCCTGTGCACCAAGCTGAAATTTCAGCCCTAAGATAGGAATATATTTGTCCATGCATGTTTGTGTGTGTTAAAGCCTAGCACAGGGTCTTGAATACAATAGGCACTTAAATCTTGGCTAAGTTGACTTGGATCCTGTTTTTATGTCTGCTAGTCAGTTGTGTGTGAGCATATTTTCCCCAGAAAACTTCTGCAACACTAAACAGCATTATTTTTGTGAAACTGAGAATGATCCCATTTGATTGGATGGTTTGTGAAATAAACCCTTGCAGGTAGGCTGCTTGGTATCCTTGGATGCAGTGAAGGGCTAGTGGGTACAATTAACCGGGTACTTTGTTATGCACAGGAAAGCTAATTTGATAGATAAATAATGGAGATTAGTCTCTTCTAAAAAAGCACAAGGGGAGCTCTATCCATCTTTCTTGTTCATATTCTAAAGGTTATTGCCTTTCAGGAGGAGACAATGTGACACAAACTATTCCTTGTTAAATGAGAAACCAGCCAGGCTTCCATAGTCTCCTTTAAGCCATTTCTTTGAGATTTAAGCACTTCTAGCATCTCTTTCCTTGGCATGAACATTGGGCTCAGCCTTGAATATGGTTGTAATTTCCAGTCCCCCACCCCAAACATATACATACTACCATGGTCATTCTTAAGAAGCAAATGGATCTTCTGGGGATAAGAGTAAAGGAGTGAGTACCTTATTGGCCAACTACTAGAGACTCAGGCTGGGGCATGAAAGTAGATGTGACAGACCTTTCCCACTTACCTTGAACAAGGTAGTTCTTCAGAACCTGCCAACAAAGTTAGAGATAGAACAAAGCCCTTTAAGGAAAGCCCTAAAAATTTCAAGATTTAACTAGGACAGCATTTAATATCAACCAATACTTGAAGTTAAAAACAAAATCCATTTGATTCAATAGTGGGAAAGTTTTATGAGAAAGAATGCTATGTACATATAGAGAAAGAAATGTGGGAGTAGAAACACAGAAGAAAAACATGATTTGTCACTTGTTTGTATAGGCATATAATTTGGGGTTTTGTTTTTAAAATATTGCTCTGCTGCAAAAATGAATAATATGGAAATGGGTATCAAGTGATAACACATGTAAACCCAGTGGAATTGCTTGTCAGCTTTGGGAGGTGGGAGGGAAGAGAGGGAAGGGAGAGAACACGAATCATGTAGCCATGGAAAAATGTTTAAATTTTTTTTTAAGATAGTGTGAAAGTTTGTGTTTCCATTCGATGAACAATTATTATGCATTTCCTAGGTGTGTTGTACAATGCTGAGGGAGACACAAAGTTTAGATAAGATATGGTTCCTACCCTCAGAGAACATACAGTCTAGCCATGGAATAGTGCAATAACTGTACTATGCAATATTACATAATAAGTGAGACAGGGAGATATGAAACAAAGTGCTATATGAGATCCAAATGGAAAAGTCCTTCTTGATATTGAATTAGGATGATTTCATAGAAAAGGTTGTTCTTGAATTAGCCTTTAATGGATAGGTAAGAATTCTATAGGAAAAAAATAGAGTGGACAATCTGCGCATAGAAAAGAGTGTAAATAAAGACCCAGAAGTAGGAAAGTAGTATGTATACTGAATCCACAGCTTCTTACTACAAATCCTTCCAACCAACTTCTTTTACAGACAGCCTTTTCTCTCATTTGGACACTATCTTACAGAGGTGTTAATTGTTATGCCCATTTCATGGGCAGGAAAGCTAAGGTACAGAGGGCAATTTGCAAAGACTTTTCACAAACCCACAGGCATTACTATATAGCCTTTGCATACCCATTAAGTACCCTATTTTCCAAATTCCACATCTCCTAGTTTGGTATGTCTTGTGTTCCAGAAAATAATAATCCCTGTTAATAGTAAATTTATTCACAATCTATTTGGCCCAACTCATATCCTTCAGATTCTCTGTCCTAAAGATCTCCTAAAAATCTGTCCATTGTGTTTCCTACCTCTCTTCTTAGTACTTTTAGGTGTTTTTTTGGATAAAACAACTAAATTTCTATCTGTAAAAAAGAAGACTTAAGCAACTAGAACTTTTCAAACTTAAAAAGTCACTCTACATATTTGTATGAGTGTGATTATACACGTGTGTATGTGTGTGTATATAGACAAAGAAAGAGGAGGGAGGGAAAGGAGTAGAGGGAGAAAAGGAGAAGGGAAGAGAGAGAGAGGGGAGAGGGAGAGAAGAAAGAAGGAAAGGGAGAGGGAGAGAGAGAAAGGCTATTGGGCAAGTCGTCAAAGATAAGTTTCTCACTGGTTTTAGTAAGTAAATGGATTTTGTGAGCTAGCTCTTCGGCAAGTCACAGATAATGCCCATCAGCCTTCACATATCTATTCTCATCTTTTCTGAGCTTTGGGCTATCTCTGATCTCATCAATATGGGTATTAACAGTCTCTATGTATTCTCATCCTTTGCAATTTTTGCCCATTTCTTTCCTTAAATCTTCCATTGAGGATCTATACGATACCCTGGAAATGTTGCTCTGTTCTTTTAGAATCTTAAGAGTAACAAGGGTGCCAACCTAATACTGTAGCATCATCACCCAGTTTGGCTCAAGGGGCTAGATCAGGGGTCAGCAACCTTTTTGGCTGTGAGAGCCATAAACGCCACATTTTTTAAAATGTAATTTCATGAGAGCTGTACAGTGCTCACAGTGCGTGCTCCTGTAACAGCGCCTGAAAATAAAATGACTTTATGGCTCCAGAGCCATACGTTGCCGAACCCTGGGCTAGACATTATCACAGCCCACCTCACAGGGTTATGGATAAAGATCAACATACAAACTCTGTCCCATCTCATCTCATATAACTGTGGGGAGGATGAGATGTGATCACAAGTACGAGAGTACTTTGTGAAGTATGACAAAGTAGATGCATGTATAATATTGTAATATTGCCTGGCACAGTACAGGTTGAGGGAGTGAAAGGATTAAAGACTGTTGTGTGTGCTAGGAAGAGCTATATCTCACTTGGCTCAAATCCCTATTGGAAATCTGGGAAAACCTTGCCTGGGAACCTTGGAGCCTGAACCCCCTTCCTTATTCAGACTCATTGGCTCCATGAATCAAAGAGAATTCACAGAGTGGACGAGGAGGAAAGGGAGGGAAACAATATGAATTATATAAATTTGGAAAACTTATGTGTAAATTTATTATTAAATTAAAGATGAAACTATAAAGACAGGGTTCAGTCAAAGAAAAGGAAAAATCCACAAATAGTATAATTTGGCAACAAGTAATTCACTGCAACACCCCCCCTCCCCACTGAGCCCCCAAGACACCACTGGGTGCATTTACCAGGATTACTTGCATCATTGGCACCCAGCACTTTCACATATCTGGACCCTATCTGGAGCAACTCCTAGGAGCGTTAACTTTGTTGGTCCCATGAGTCTCCTGGAATCCGGTTCACCCTTATACTTGCTTTGCTCTCTGCTCCCATTGGGTACCAAGTATTCATCTCTTCCCGTCATTCCAATGTTCTCTGTTATTGCTCCCTTCTTCCTTTCTCTTAGCACCTTTATAAGAAGGAGGGAAGGAAGTAACACCTATTTCAGGCTTTGTTGCCTCTCTCTGCTGGAGAGGAGATTGGAATATTGGCAAAGCTTAAACTTTAGAAATATTGGTATGTAATATGTATTCATGGATTTCCTTTTCCTTAAGCTCAGACAATTTGAAGCAAGCCAAATTTCAACATCTTTTCAGAGGTTTCACTGAACTGTCTCTAGTGTTGCCCCATATGGCACTGGTCTCCAAATTTTTTTGTTCATGCATCCCCATCAATAAAACTGTATGAGCATGTACTTCCCCCAATATGTGTGTACTGTACGGATGTGCTACTACATTTATATGAATGATTAAGAACATTATAAAATTTATAGAGAAATGGAAATTAAAAAGATAAGCATGTAACAATATTTGATCCTAGAGTCAATAGAGAGTCTAGCAATTTATTGAGTAGGGTAGTGACAGGGTCACACTTGCACTTTAGGAGAAATAACCTTGGCAGCCAGGGGAAGGATGGATTGGGTTAAGTAGAGATGAGCCAGGAAAGCTCTTATAATAGCTCATATGGGGGGTGGGAGGTAATGAGGGTGTCTTCACTAGGGTAGAGTTTGTGTGAGTAGAGAAAGGAGGACAGTTGTGGAATAGTGTTTGGCAACTAATTATATATGAGGAGTGAGTGGAGAAAGTGAGAAGCTGAAGATGGTATTGAGATTGTGAAGCAGGGTGGCTAGAAAGATGACAGTGCTTTCCAATAAATAGGGAAGTTTGGAAGAGGAGTGATTGGAGAGGAAAGATAATATAATGGGATCTGAGATGGAGATCACAACTCACTCATGCCTATTTATTCTGGGAGAAGCATTCCATTCCACCTATATTTTTAAAAAAGGAGGCTGAGGTGGGATTTTTACTCACTGGTCATGGCCACAGAGCTCACTCTTCAAGGGACACCTGCTGTAGACAAAGGTGATCTGGGAGTTGAATATGATAGGGGGTTATGATACTTTTCTTGATGCCACCCATCCAGATGTTGCTGAGTAGTAGCCAAGTCATTATTAGGTTGTAATTCCCCGGAGGAACCTATATCCAGCTCAAAAGATGGGAGTTTGAGAGCTTGCATGGGATGCAAGGGTAGGATCATAGACCTAGAGTTAAAAGAGACCTCAGCAGTCAGCTAGTCCAAAACCTTAATTTCACAAATGAGTAAACTGAGACCACTGAGGTTTAGTGACTTGCTCAAGATCATCCAGGTGATATCAGAGACAAAATATAAGCCCGTCTCTTCCAGAGAAAGGATTTCTCCTCCGTACCACTCTGCCTCTTGGGTATGGTTGTTTTGGAGACAAGCTCCATTATTAACTCTCATCAGGAGAGTAGGATGTGACCCAACTTGCCATCTTCCCACTGGTTTATAACATTCTTCTTGGGAATCTGGGCATGGCCCCAGATCTCACTCTGGACACTGCTGTCTTATACGTGTAAGATTAAAAATTAATATACAATAACTCCAAGTATTCTATTTAATACATTTATTAATAACAACTTGAAGCAAAAAAGGAAAGTAAAAAGGCAGCTAACCACTTTCCCCCAGTTGCCAGAGAAGAGGTGGTGAGAGGTGGAGTTACACACAACTATATATAAACAATATAAGCACACAACTTGGGGATGAAAAGGAAAGGAATTCTGGGAGATGAAGTCCAAGGGTTCAAGATTTTCTAATTACACATGCATTAATGCTATCCAATAGTGGAATGGGCCACCTTGGGAATTAGAGGTCTCTCCTTCATTTTAAGTCTTCAAGAAAAGGTTAGATAACCACTTATGCTCTAGATACAATTCTTATTCAGAGACAATTCAGAATAAATGGCTTCAAAGTTCCCTTACAACTCAAAGATCTATAATTATTTTTGTGTGGGGTTTCTATATGACTAATTATGGGAAGAGTAGGTCATGGATTGGTGTCTTAGCCTCCGAAGTAAATACCATCAGTGTCCGAATCTGCAGGATTGCATGGCTCCTCAAAAGCAGCACACTGAAAATGCCACCCATGCTGCCATCTCTGCATTTAGCAAGAATAAGCCTAGCATTTCCTGTTTAAATAAAAAGCTCCAGCTGATTGTAGAGAAGCTAAGAGACTACAGCCACAACTGGGAGATTGAAGTCTGCTGTTTAAATATCATCTGTTCCTTGTGTAAGCACAGTTTCCTAGGATTTCTTGGCTAACCAGGCTAACCTTGAGACCTTAGCATTATTCCTAAAGTGACTAAAGAATAGCTCCATGATAGAATTGTAATGGGGGGCATAGCATCGACACGATTCCCACCCACTCTTCCCACACGCAGTTCAGTATAGTGGAAAGAGTGCTGAATTTGACTTCAGAGAATATGAGTTTGAATCGTGTTTCTGGTAACTTCCCTACAGAACCCTAGAAAGACAACATTTCTGGACTTCAGCATCTCTATATATAAAGCAAAGGGTTCGAACTCTGGTAGATGTTGATTTCAAGGATACTTTCAACTATAAACAGATGATCCGAGGATCTAAGAAAACCCTCTCCAAATCCTTTTGGTCATCTACCCCATTGGTTAAAAAAAAAGAAGTGTTGAGCCTACATATATGTATGTGTGTATATATGTACATATACACACATATATGTGCATATATATGTATATATGTTTACTTGTTTATAAATTCTATATACAAATTTATTGTTTAGTCACTCTGTCAGTCATGTCTGACTCTTCATGGCCCCATGGACCATAGCATGCCAGTACTTTCCATGGGGATTTATGGGCAAAGATACTGGAGTGGTTTGCCATTTCCTTCTCCAGGTGATTAAAGCAAACAGAAATGAAGTACCTTACCCAGAGTCACACAGTTAGTAAATGTCTGATGTTGGATTTGAACTCAGGTCTCCCTGACTCTGGGCTCAATGCTGAACCACCTAGGTTTAGTGATGGGTTTTGATATGATATGAACAACCTCCATATACATAGACATATTACGCATATGCATAGTACTCTATTAATAATTATAGACATTATGAAACTTGGATAAAATTGATATTAAAAGGAGGAAATAAAGATAAAATAATATTTTATCATAGATTCAACAGGGAGACATTTGAGTGAACCAAATGAAGACAAGGTGACATCATCAGGTCTGTCCTTTAGGGAAATCACTTTGGTAACTGTATGAAAGATGTTGTGAAGATAGAAATTAAATGATTCAGTAATTGCTCAGATATTCTGACCTGCTGAGGGAGCATGAAGAGATGAAGATGAAACTACGGTGATAAGCCTAACTGATTAGAAGGATAGGAGTACCCCCAGAAATAATAGGGATTTTTGGAAGAGGGATGGACTTAAGGAGAGAAAAAAGTGTGATACCACCTTCTTTTGCAACCCACCCATGCCTCTTCATCATGTGAGATTTACTCTGTCCCATGAGGCTCTTATGAATTTGTGTCCTGTTACAGCAGCTACCTGGTCATCTGGGGAGAAGGAAATGGGCATGCTGGGTGTGGGGCTTTCTCAATGGTACCTGTCTCAGTAGCACTAAATGCCCCAAGATCCTAGGCCTGGCAAGGAGGCAAGGAAGTTGGAATCTTGAACTAATGTGGAATAAATGAAATAGGAAAATAAAAAAGGTTGGGGTGGTTTCATCATGGACAAGCCTCAAGGTTGGCTTCCTTGGGAAGTGTATAATTTGACCCATCTTTCTGCCTTCTGATTGGTTGATCACATATCCCTTAGGGTTAGATCCATCATTAACATTAAAAAAAAATTTTTTTAATTTAGAATATTTTTCCATGGTTGGTTACATGATTCACGATTCCCCGCCCTCCCTATTCTTTTCTTCCCCCTCCGAAGCCAACAAGCAGTTCCACTGGGTTCTACATGTATCATTGTTCAAAACCCATTTCCATGTTATTCACATCTGCAGTAGAGAGATTCTTTAACATCGAAACCCTAATCATATCCCTATCGAATTACGTGATGGACCATATGTTTTTCTTCTGCATTTCTGTTTCCACAGTTCTTTCTCTAGACATCATTAACATTTTAGAGACCGCTAATCCAAGGTAACAGCAATCAGGAATAATTCAGTAAATCATTCACTGAGTAAGTATTTATTAATTACATTGTATGCACAATTTAGATAAGAGTGTTTGCTTTTGTGGAGTTTAGTTCTCATAGGAAAATAAGACATAAATACAAATAACTTTTGTAAACAATATTATATGATAAAGGCATTAAAGAGAAGTAGAACAAGATCTTCTGTGAGACCTGAGGGGGAAGGTGAGTATTGAATTTGCAGAATACATTCCCCCATATAAAAAACTGCTATGGAGGAAGAGAGATAGTACAGTAGTGAAGGGGAGATCTGGGAATTAAATTTGCATTTTCATCTTAGTTCTGCTGCTATTTTGATGTGTCAGCTTGGTTAAGTCGTTTCCGTTCCATGGACCTTGATTTCCTCCTCCATTAATGAAGACGTGCCAGATGGTGTACCTCTAAGGACTCATAACTCTGGCAAGCCAAGCTTCTAGTCCATAAGAAGTCTAGGGAAATGAAGAAATTCCTTCAGCCTTGACCGTCAGATAGGATGAAGGACTAGACAGATGTACCTTATCCCTCCACATCTTTCTCAGGGACTGATAATGTCGTTAATGTGACCATTGCTACTGTGAAGGGCATGACAATTTGCTGCCTTTTGGCTCTACTCAGAATCCCTGTACTTCTAAGATGTAGGCTCATCTAGGCTGAATTGCTGAAGCTCCCTCTTCCCTCCTACCTATACATGTCAGCTCTGTTCTACCATGTCCCCATTTGAGATTTTCTTGGCAAAGCTACTGAAGTGGTTTGCCATTTCCTTCTCTGTTTCTCCATGAACACGTCCACATTCAAAGAACAGAAAAAAGAGGACTGGCTATGAGGAACCGAGGCAAAGAGGGTGAAGTGGCTTGCCCAGATAATAAGTGTCTGAGGTCTTCCTGACTTCTGTCCTAGCACTCTATCTACTGGGCCACCTAGCTGCCCTCTATAATAGATTCCAAGAAATTACAGTGAGTATGTGTTCTATTTACTTATATTTGTACATGTTATTTACCCTTAATAAAAAGGTAAGCTGCTTGGAGCAGGGACAGTTTTATCTTCGTATTTTTAGCACCTCACAAAGAGCCTTGTATACCAGCAAGTACTTTTAAAGTATTAATTATATTAAACTGAATGGGCTAATATAGTTTTTTTAAACCCTTATCTTCTGTCTTAGAAGCAATACTGTGTATTAGTTCCAAGGCAAAAGGGCAGTAAGGGGTCAAGTGACTTGCTCAGGGTCACACAGCTAGGAAGTGTCTGAGGTCAAATTTGAACCCAGGACCTCTCATCTCTAGGCCTGGCTCTCAGTCCACTGAGCCACCTAGCTGTCCCCAGATAATATAGTTTTAAGTGAGTTTCAGAGATAAAGTACACATTGGTCTTCACATGTTCAGACCTGACTGCATTTGTACATCTCAGGTAATGCCTTTCATTGGTTCATTGAAAAGACACCAACATGGACACAAGGATCACAATGTGGACATGGGGTTGCTGGGGTCATAGAAACAATGAAGGGAAGGCTAAGAAAGGACTGAGATGAACAATGGTTCCTCACTACACTGAAGCACCACTAACCAATTAATTAAATTCACCAATTAAGGAGAGGCTAATTCCTTTCTCTTCCCTTTCTCCTCCACCTAACTCACACCTTAATTGGTCCTTGTGTAAATTTGTTTTTACAAGAAAACAAACTGATGTCAGGAATTGACTTTAAAGAAAACATAGAATATCAGATCTGTCAAGGCTTTAGGGATTGTCTAGTCAAATGCCTTTCATTTTGCAAATGCAAAGAAAGCCCTGCTTCTAAGCACAAATACAGCCTAGTTTTATTTTCTTGCATCCGGCACATTGATGAGCTCAGAGATCCAGCTGAGTAGATTTGTATTTATTTATTTATCTATTCTTCCTTCCCAGTAGAATGTAAACTCCTTGAGGGTAGCCACCACTTCATTTTTTGGTTTTGCATACTAGGCTCCTGGCCTGGTGCCTGACACATAGAAGGAAATTCATAAATGTTGGCCAAATTGAAATACATCCCCAGGCTTGGACAATGATAATGGGTGTTCAGACCAGAGGCCATTAAGCCCTCCCTGATTCTTGGTTAATAGTTTCCCTGAAGTCCTAACTCCAACACCCCAGAACCAAGTTCTGAATCCTGATCATTTAAGAGCCTAACCCAAGTCTATCCCTGGAAAAGATGGTTTTGACATCCATCTTTCTAAAGAGGGACTGGACCTGTTGGATAGCCTCACAGGATCCCTGCCACCTCTAGGAAATATGCAAGCTTGACAAGTGGGTTAAATTGCTTGCTGTTCTCACTAAAAGCTAATTTGGATATCTTAATTCTTTTTCTTCCACTACATTTATGTGCTTAAAGATACTATTTGAGATAGGCAAATGATATGATATTCAAAGAAGGGAAGAGCATCAAACCTGAAAGTTATTAGTTGACGAACTTGATTCAATTCCTAGAAAAATTCTAGAAAGAATTATTAAAAGGATGGTTTTTTGAGCATTTAGAAAAGCCGGACATGATCACTGAGCCAGCATGGATTCATTAAGAGCAAGTCATGTCACATTAGCCTCATATCCTTTTTTTTTTTTTTTTTGATAGGGTTACTGGACTACTGGATTGGGGAATGCCCAAAACATAGTATACAGTATCAGTTTTCACTTAGCCATTTGATAGTCTCATATGTTTTCTTTGTAGGAAAAAATGGAGAATTATAGATAAGAGATTTAGACTAAGTGATAATAATTAGGTGGAATGGCTCGAATAATGGGTCGAATGACTCAAAAGATATTGGTTGACAAGTAAATGATAACTAGGAGGCATCTCATGTAGAATGACTCAGGGAACTAACCTAGACCCTGTGCTATTCCATATTTTTTATTGGTGGCATGGTAAAAGGTATAGGTGGCATTCTGTCACATTTCCAGATGACTTGAAGCTAGAAGGAATGGCCAATATTTTGTACTGAGGTCACCGAGTCATTATCCCCAAAAGTCTTGACAGACAAGAACAGTAGACCAAATCTAATATGAAATTGAATAGGGGTAATTACCCATAGAATGTCTCAAGACCCAGAAGAACTTTCCCAAATTGGGGAGATCACCATTGGAGGATTTATGGACACATGTAGATAAGAAATGCCTACAAGTATGGTGAGAGCAAAATCCTAACCTCTCCCTACAATGAAGTTAGACTAGTTTTTTTCTTAGAGATGTTCTTGAGATTTGATTGGTTTGGGGGACAAAGGGCTCATACTGTTGATGTCACAACTGAAGACAGAAATGATAAGACGGGGGTCAGGGGTGGAGCTCTGGTGAGATTTGGCTGGTGGACCATAGGAAGACAGGCAAGGGAGCTTCACTCCGCTCCATCAATTCAAGGTGTCCTCAAAGTCTCTCCTTATTGAAAATCCTGGGGGGCAGCTGGGTGACTCAGTGAACTGAGAGTCAAGCCTAGAGACAGGTGGTCCTGGGTTCAAATATGACTTCAGACGCTTCCTAGCTATGTGACCCTGGGCAAGTCACTTGAGCCCCATTGCCTAGCCATTACTCCTCTTCTGCCTTGGAACTAATACACAGTATTCATTTTAAGACAGAAGGTAAGAGTGTTTTAAAAATTCTTCTCTGGGGCTGTCCATCTCTTTTTGTTAATTGTTGATGACTTACAAGTGTCTCTTTATCTTCCTACATTGAACCCAAACTACCAACGGACTAACCTGAGTCACATCCAGGGGAGAACAAGGATGCATGATTGGGTCAGGATCTGTACTGTTGGAGGGTATGTCCACAGTGGGGAGCTCATGGATTCATCGTCATATTAAAAAGTCCTACCATTGGATTCAAAGAATTAACTGTGCATGTGTAAGATGATAGAGCCATACCTCAAAGATAACTCATGTGAAAAAAAGGGAAGATTTATGAACCTATCAACTTTATAGAAATCAGCCTTGTGATATGCCAGGCTAAAAAAGCACTTTCTTTTTGTCTGTAGCCAGACCTATGATTTTATCAGTATTGGGAACTCTTGGTGTGGAAACTTCCTTCAGTGCTGCAGACCCATTTATACTTTCTAGTCTTTGGGAGGTTAAATGACTTGTTACCTAGAATGTGTCAGAGGCAGGACTTGAACCTAAGTCTTCCTTATCTCAAAGCTGGAACATGATCCTCGTCATTGAGAGCATCCTCAGGCTTCATTCATGAGATGTACTATCCAAAAGGAGGGAGGGAATCTCCCACTGGACTTTGCCTTGGCTAAACCACACCTGGACTATTGTGTTCAGTTATGAGCACCACGTTTTAAAAAATTTGTTTTGAAGTCGCTGCTGCATTTTAATTACAAGTTGTATAAAACTTTATACTAATCTATATCAAGCAGGCATTTCAACAAAGCAATTAAAGTTTCACACAAGCTTTGACTTAAGATTGGTGTTTAATGGTCTTGCCAAATATATTTCCACATGTAGTCAGCAACATAACATCTTTGTGTTCCTAAGTACCTGCTACATCCTAGGAAATGATTTATTTAGCAATTCTAATTATGCCACCGACTAGGCAAGGTCCAGCATTTCTTGTCTCTTCTCATTCTTTGAATTTGAAATTGGTTCAAAAACTTGAACCCTTTGTTCAAGTCATCACCTTCCAGGTTGATTCCTCCCCCTCCCACCAACACACACACACACACACACACACACACACACACACACACACACACACACAAACAATGTGTCCAGTGACAGGAAGTTGTCTTAAAAGTGAATTAGGAAATCTTTCATTGGGTTTGCCCCAACTTCTTTGGAAGCCCAGTGGCGTGGTAGATAGAAGGATACTTAGAGATGGGAAGACCTGAGTCTGAATTCAGCCTCAGATTCTTAGTAATTATGTGGCCTTTGGCAAGACACTTAACCTCTATCTGTTTCAGTTTCCTCATCTCTAAAATGGGGATAATAATAGTACTACCTCACAAAAAAAGAGGATTAAATGAGATACTTAGAAAGTGCCTTATAAACCTTAAAGAATTATATAAATGTTATTTGGAGTGCTAGGTCTGGCTTCAGGAAGATTCATCTTATTGAATTCAGATTTGGCCTCAGATACTTATTAGCTGTGTGATCCTGGGCAAGTCACTTAATCCTGTATGCCTCAGTTTCCTCATCTGTAAAATAAGCTAGAGAAGGAAATGGCAAACCCCACTCCAGGATCTTTGCCAAGAAAACCTCAAATAGAGTTACAAAGAGTAAGACACTACTGAAAATGACTGAACATAAATACTAGTTATTATCATAATTATAATAATAACATAATAATTATTATTCTCTATTGGCAGTTGCCCAGGTACTCCCATATGCCTCTCTGGATCATTTCATCTATCATATCCTTTAGAATGAGGATGCTATGTCTTTGTGAGCTATCACCAAATTCTTGGACACGGAATCCACGTCCAGAGACTCCCACAGAATCCCTGAGCTGCTGCTCAAACAATGCCCTTCAATATGTTCACAGCCTTCAGCATCATGTCCAATGAGCTGGTAAACATGTGATCACTCCACCCTGAGTACCACATTTTAAAGAACTCCTTGTAATCAGGAGCACAGCCTCTATGGTGAGAGGGCTGGACACTAAACCATACAAAGGATGGTTAAAGCCAGACATTTTCCCTAAAGAAAAGAAGTTTTGGAAGACTGCAGAGAGGGAGGCTGTCTTTAAGTATCTGAAGTGGTTTTCCAATATGGAAAAGGATTAGATTTACTCTGTTGACTCCAAAAGGCTGCAGTGGGAACAATGACTAGAAGCTGCATAGCCACAGGTTTTGGCTTGGTATAAAGAAGGACTTTCAAACAATTAGAGAATACAAAAATGTGGGGTGAGTGATGCCTTGGGGAGTGGGTAGGGTCCCTTCCCCTGGAGAACTTGTCAGGAGTTTGTAGACCAGATTTTTTTCCCAGGGTCCCTTTCATCACTGAGACTCTACGACTGTTTCACTTACAGACATTTCAAGCACATTTTAAATCTGTGAAAGATTTGTTCCAGGCTGAGTTATTTGTGTAAAACTGGAACTGGTGAAATCCCCCAATCCCTGTGACCTGGCTCTTTGAAAAGCTGGTGCTGCCAGATCTTCAAAGAAGGGAATCTGGCAAGCCAGGCTCAGGTGAAGGGCCTATGGTTAAGATCAGAAATGAGGAGTTCTTAAGTTTGGCTTCTAGGTCTGTCCCCTGACCTAGGAACTGGGCCTGCTCATGTAGCTACATATAAGGTGACACTAGCAGTCGAAGGGCCATGAGCTGCTTGCCACCCAACTTCATGAAACTGAGAGCCGAGGCTGTCTTTACTCCTTTTCAAGCAGTCTAACATCCACAAGAGATGTTGGAAGGCCTCCTTTCCTCAAAGGTATCTTTCACAGTCCTCCTGTGGCAACCAAAATTCAACCATTAGAGAGTGATTCCTTTGATTCCCAAAGACTTTGGGAAACCAATATAATTATTTATTCAATAAACATTTAATATCTATTACATGCTAAACACTGGGGATACAAAATTTAAAAATAATATGGTCTAGAGACGGGAGGTCCTGGGCTCAATTGGGCCTCATACACTTCCTCGCTGTGTGACTTTGGGCAAGTCACAACTCCAATTGCCTAGCCCTTACCATTTTTCTGCCTTGGAATCAATATTGCTTCTAAGACAGAAGGTAAGGGTTTTACAAATAAAACAAATAAATAATAATTATAACATGGTCCCTTTCTGCAAAAAGCCTACAGTCTACTAGGGAGTCATATATGGCATGCACATCTAGGGAATGATGAGGTACAAAGGAGAGAGCTAAAGTGCGTTAAGAAAATTTGAGGAGCTTCAGAAGAATCATGGGAGGATTAATAGAAGAGGTGATGCCTTAACTGAGTCTTGAAGTGGAGAGTTCATTCAGGCAAGGTGGGGAGCCATTAGTATGCACAAAGGTGGAACAAGGACATGTCAGGTTTGGGGAGAAGCTGATGGTGTAGTCTGGCTGATACAGAGTGTGTGAAAAGGAATAATGGGAAATAAAGTGGTTTGCAGTAAGATTGTGGCTCAAGCACAGCCAAGGTGAACAGATGATATTTGATCCTAGAGGCAAGAGGGGACTACAGAAAGTTTTTGAGCAGGGAGATAACAGTGAGACCTGGGTCTTAAGCAGAAAATTCTGGCAGGGTTATAAACAAAGGATTGTGGGGAGAGATGTGTGAAATGGAAATAGGAAGTCATCAAAGACAAATTTCCTGTCCTTTCTAATGGGGCTGCCTTTGGTCTAGCTACAAAGAGGCCAAGCTATGGTTCCTGAATGCCTTCAGTGGGCAATGGATCTCCAAAGGATTCCTGTCCAGGCTTATTTTAAACTATTCCCCTTCACAGGTTCTCTGCTCATGCCAGCCTAATTGCACAGCTAACTAGCCCTCCAATTTGTCCTGGACTTTCCTGCCTCTGGGATTTGTATGCAGACCCTTCTCCATCCCTGGTACACACTCCCTCCTCATCTCCACCTCCTTCTTGAAGTTCTTTTCTTTCTTCAGGACTCCATTGAGGCATTACCTCTTCTGTGACACTGGTTCTCATTCCCACTAGATAAAAGGATTTCTCCTTAACATTTTCTAATATCTGGATCTCTTATTTATCTCTATCACACTCTGCCTAAGGTCATACTTCTTTGTAAGCATGGCATGCCCCCTTCTTCATTCCCAGTGGACTATAAGCTTCCTGAAGGCAAGCACAGTGTTTGTCTCACACAACTCTTTGCACATGGTAAACATTTAAATGTCTGCTGAATGATATTCAGTCTCCCCATCAGGCATCTGTGCATCTGTGCATGAGAATCTCTGGTGTATGACCTGAGAGGGATCAGAGCTCCATCCAGACAAAGGCATTAGATGAAAACATATGATTTATCACTTGTTTATTTGGGCATATGTTTTGGATTTTTGTTCTATGAAATTATTCACTTAGAAAAATGAATAATGTTTTGTCTGATAATACATGTATAACCCAGATTGAATTGCTTGTCAGCTCCTGGAAGGGGGAGGGAAGAAGGGAGGAAGACAATATGGATCACATGACTTTGGAAAATTTATGTGGAAATTTGTTATTAAAGTAAAAAAAAGTCAAAGGCCTTTATAGCATAAAGTAAAATATCCAATTAAAAAGGACCTGGACATCAGGAATAGAGGAAATTGGAAAGACCTGATTCTCTCTCAAAGGCTGATAGTAATAAAGTACAGGACAAAAAACAGATAGCAAAAAAAAAAAGAAAAAAAAGAAAAAAGAAGTATCATCCAAATTGTCCATAAATTCAGCTTCTTGTTCAAAAGATTTGTAGAATTTCATTGTTACTTTCAGATATGTGTGAGTTTTTAGAAAGGAATCTTTTAAATGTGTCTTTTATTCTTTGGATGTGGGGAGAGACTAGTCTTGGCAGGGGTGACAATGTGGGTATCCTACAAGGCTGAGAAAGAGAGGAGGGGAGGATCAGGGATAAAAGTATATCCCTTTGTGTGTGTGTCTGGGGAGAAACTTGCCCCAGATGGCCTTGGGAAATATCCATGAAACTATGCTCAGCCCCAGAGTAGGTCCCAAGAAGTCTTCCTTGCCTGAAATATCTTGCATAACATATCACTGTGTCTAGAATTCTGCCTTTAGTTTGAAATGGAAAAAGTTCTGAATTTGGAGACAGAGGTTCTTGTGACTAGGTCCTGACTCTACTTCTACTTGCCTGGGTGACATTGGGGAAGCTGCAACCCTTCTGTGCCTCAGTTTATCAGCTGCAAAAAAATGAGAGGAATGGATTCAATGGTCTCTGAGGTCTCTTCCAGATTTAAACTTATGATCTTATGGTTAAGGCTTTGGCAAGCCCCATTTGATGAAAATCTAGAAGAGGCCATACATTAATTCTTTTTTAAAAAAAAACTCACTTGATGCCTTAGTATTAATTCTAATACAGAAGAGTGGTAAGGGTTAGGCAATTGGAGTTAAGTCTAGGGTCACACAGCTAAGAAATGTCTAGACCATATTTGAACTCCAGTACTCCGGTACCAGGCCTGGAGCTCTATCCATGGTGCTACCTAACTGCCCTTATAAAGTAATTCTTAAATAGCCCTTAATATTTTTGCTTAGTTCAATTTAGCTCCCTAAAAGACAATTAGGGACTCTCTTGAAGGCTTTTCTAGCATCTAAGTTATTTGGAATGGTTATTCTTTTTCTTTTAAATTTTCTTTTCTTTTTAAAATTTTTTTCCATGGTTACCTGATTCATGTTGTCTCCCTCCCCTTTTTCCTCCCCCCTCCTGGAGTTGACAAACAATTCCACTGGGTTATACTTGTATTATTACTCAAAAACTATTTCCATATTATTCATTTTTGTAATAGAGTAATCTTTTAAAACCCAAACCCCAAATCATTTGCCCACATAAACTAGTGACAAATCATATGTTTTCTTCTGGATTTCTACTCCCACATTTCTTTCTCTAGAGGTGGATAGCATTATTTCTCATAAGTTCCTCAGAGTTGTCCTGGATCATGCAATGATCATTCTGGAGCAAACTTTGGATATGAGGTCAGGTCGAGAGAAGCAGTACCTCAGGGCAATGCTTCTCAAACTTTTTTTGTCTTAGAACCCCTTTTTTATCGAGAACCTCAATGAGCTTTTGTTTATGTAAGTTATATAGCTATTTACCATGTTTGAAATTAAAATAAATAATTAAAAATATTAATCCATTTAAAAACAATAGTGTACATGTTATATATTAATATAATTTTTTAAATGAAAAACAACTATTTTCCAAAACAAAGATTAAGCAGGAAGAAAAGCATTCTTCTACATATTTTTGTAAATACTCTTAATGTCTGGCTTAATGGAAGACAGATGGATTCTAATATCTGCTTCTGCACTCTGTATTCAAAGAAGTTAGGATGCACAGTGGTTATCACACTGAGCCTGGAGAAAATGATACTTGAATTGAAATCTGGGCTCAGACACCTACTAGCCATGTGACCTTGGACAAGTCTCTGAAGTTTTCTCAACTAGAAAGTAGAGATAATAACAGCACCTGCCTTTCAAGATTATTATAATGATCAAATGAGATAATATTTGTAAAGTGCTTAGCACAGTGCCAGGCATATAGAGGGTTCTATATAAATGCTAGCTGTTATTATTGCATTCAATCTGTTATGATGTTTTGGTTGAAGTATATGAAGAAATACAGTCTCACATAGATATGGAGTTGGAAAATGAGAAGTGTTTTAAGAGGCAAATAACATCTTAGTATTATTATGAAAATAGTTTTGTCCTTGCAGATCCCTTAAAAGGGTTTAAGAGATTCCCAGGGATTGGAGGATCACACTTTGAAAACCACTGCATCCAAGGAATCCATGGGGCAACTCTAGAGGTTCAAGAAATGCTTCAGAAGCTTGCAGTCATGATTCCCACATAATAATCCCCTCTCCACATGAACAGATGGCTGGGCTATGGCAAACTTTATTACAAACCAAAGCAACAACAACAAAAGGACCATCAAAGTCAGTCCAACAGCTGGTTGAACTGAACTGATTTTTGACTAAACTGACCTGTCAACCCAGCGGAATCAGTCAAGTCCACCATGGAGGCACATGGCCACTTTCTACATCACCCTCAGTCCTGGCAGCACTGCAATCTCCTATTCTGTCATTCTGCAGATTGTCTGTGACCCTGTGGAAAGGACAGTACAGGCAAGCCTTCTTTAGGAGGGAGGACAGTCGCCAGAAAGAACGGGAAATGCAATTAAAACCTAAGACGACTGCTCCCAGGGGTCATTTTGGCTAGAGATCCTAAATATCATAAGGGGTCTGAATATGTTGAATTTATTATTTTCACCATGGAGACATCCAACAAAACTGACCTTTTCAGTTCCAATAAAAGTGGATTTTCCTGTCGGCCCTCTGACAGCTGCCTCAATATGGAGCCAAGCTGGAGCCTGATATTAAAAGCTAAACAGCCCAAGTCGAAAGCCTCCCTCCAGCCCCAGGAAAGGTTTGATTGACATCAGTTTGCAATTAGATGGTGTGGAATTTTGTAAGTAGCTGGAGCATCTGCTTGGAGCTGAGAGGTTTATTGGTTCTTCTCGGACAATTCTTTCCTGGCCAGGATTGAAAGCTGCCTGTGCTCTATGGGTCCTGTTCACCCAGCCTGCTCTTTCAATTCTGTGACATTAGAGTGGGATAGTCTGGACTCTTAAAATCTCTCCAATAAAACAGAACAATGGAAAAGCCCTCAGAAAATTGACAGATATGGCCTCAGGTCCATAATTGCCCAGTATGTGCAACGTTTTGCACCCATAGTCCCTCACCGATCTATCAAAAGAAGGGAAATGAGTTTCATCATCTGTCCTCCAGGACCAAGATTGGATCTCTGACAAATTAAATGCAGTGACCAGTCTTGGTTTTAGAGGACAGATGATGGAACTCACTGCCCTCCTTTTGATAGATTGGTGAGGGACTGTGGGTGCAGAATATTGCATGTACCGTTGGACTTGGTTACTGGGTCTGTCAGTTTTACTTAATCTTTTCTTTGTTGCAAGGGTATGGTCTATGGGGAAGGGATATATAAGGAAACGGTCATGTTGCAAAAAACAAACAAACAACCCAAAAGATGGCAATAAAACTTTAAAAAAAGGAAGAAAGAAAAGTGAGTTCCTAGTAGCTGCTGGATCCATCTCCTAACCATGACCATGCATATTCATGGATTTGATTTGCATATATGTAGCAATGTGGGATAAAAAGACTAGAGTGTCAAGGTTGCACTTCATGCCAGTTATTTCTGCCTCCATGCTATTAGTCTTATGACATAAGCAGGGCTTCTTTCTCCAAATGGGAAAACCAGAAACATCAGCCCAATTCAGTTTAGCTTTTTCTTTACAATCAGCAGCAGTGAAGGTTCCTGATGTCTCCTAAAGCCATCCGTATATTTCTCCAAAACTATGGATAATTGCATTCTGTCTGAATGAATGAAAAAGCATTTGTTAAACAACTCTGTGTTCCAAGCACTGTGTTAAACAAAGAGAAAAGCAAGACTGTCCCTGTTCTTAAGGCACTGGCATTCTAATTGTGGGAGACAACACAAAGGAAAGTTCTGCTTCAGAGAAGATGACAAGGTCCAGTGATTCTTACAGTACACTGGAACATCCCATGGCAAAGTCCAGGAGAGTCTAGAATAGAGATCTCAAACATGCATCTCCTCCTCTTTCTACATGAAGAACCAGATTAAAATGTAATTGAGAAATATTTAATGAAATAAATAAGAATCATGTTAATATGTGATTTTTTTAAAGTCAAAAATGCACTCACCTCCATCCTTAGGTAAAGCTTAATGGACAAGTTTGACACTACTGGCCTAGAAATTCAAGAGTCCATAGAGGCAGACAATTCAAAAAGAGGGGTAGTTCCAAAGGTAAGAGTAAAATAGAGAATATCGATTCTAGAGATTCCCTGAAAGTGAAGGATGGGAAGTTAGAGTCCATCTGGGAGGGAGTCAGAGGAAGAGAGCCTTGATAGGAAAGTTGGGAGAGGGGGCAGGTAGGTGGCTCAATGGATAGAATGCCAGGCTTGGAATCAAGAGGACCTGAGTTTAAATCTGGCCTCAGATACTTCCTAGCTCCAAGTCCCTGTGCAAGTCACTTAACTTCAATGGCCTAGCCTTTACTGCTCTTTTACCTTGGCACTGATACTTATATCAATTCTAAGACAGAAAGCAAGGGTTTTAAAAAAAAAGTAAGCTGAAGGTAAAATATTTCTATTAGTGCTTATGCTGATGGGCCTGAGATAATACTGGAAAGGAAGTTTTCTCTTACGGTGTCCAGTCTTGCTGACTGAAGAGTGCCGATGACAAAATAGAATTATGTGCCTTAACACTCAGGTTGTTCATATTGTGAACCAACACAAACCCACTCTCTGCCTCCCCCAAGAATAGAACATTGTTTATAGCCTCCTAGGTCTAAATTTTCAAGATTTCAAGCATCAAAGATGGTGAAGGTGGTTCCAATAACCTGGGGAGTCCTAGAGAATCAAGATCTGAGGGAGGCAAATCCTTTCCTACTTGTGGCAACTGTTCCTCTCCATCTTCTGAAGAAGTGCCATTGCTCCATCTTGACCTTAAGGAATCAGCAGTCTTTTCCAAAATGTGATCAATTCCCAACATTAGGATCACGTATAGATGGTATGGGTTGTGGGGAAGTATTTACTGTGGTACACTTGTCTGTGCTTTGAATATATCATGGTCTAAGAATGATACAGGATAATACAGATGACGGAGTAGATTAGTGGATTCACTATTTGGAACCCTATGGTTAAGGATAATTGTTAGTGTGTTTCAAATGAGATCTTTCTCAATTAGGATCTAGCAACAATTGAAAATATATTAAAATTTCCTCAAGTCTGTTTGCTTTGTAGATTTTGCATTTGGTAATTGTGATTTGGGCTCTTATTTCTCGTGCCTTTATTTTGTTAATTACTTCCTATTTATCTTGTATGTAGCTTGTTTGTACGTATTTCTTTATTTGCGCTCTCCCCCATTACATTGTGAGCTAGAGAGAAGGGACCATCTTTTGCCCTCTCTTTGTATTCTCATCACTTGGGACAAAGACTTTCGTGGAGTCAGCACCTGAGTTCTTATTATACTAACAAATATTGATTATTCTTCACAGTAGATCTATATATACATAACACACACATAGATATGTATATACACACACACAAACACACATGTGTATATTATTGATTCACAGTTGCTAATTGTTCGTCCATGTCCAGGTGTTTCACTCATAGCAAATGTGTATGTCTGTCTGTAGCCCTGATGTTGTTTTTATACTCCAGAATGCAAGGACCACATCCAATTATACAATGAAGTATCAGACATGATACAATAGCACCTGATTCCATCAGCTATAGTATAGCTATTGTTATGGGAGGAATGATGCTTCTGGATTGTGCCTGATAGAGATGGCCCAAGGTCCTCAGATGGTATAAGGACCTAAACTGAGTAAGGATGGGAAGCCTAAGTGAACACCAAGGTTGAGGTAGTGAACACCAGATCCCACAAATATTTGCAGCTCAGCTGAGCACCAATTCCCACCTACAGTGCCCAGGACTAAGTGACTAAATGAGAAGCTGTGAACTAAATCACACAGCTTCTCTGGTTACTTGTCTTGGGGTTGAGTTAATGGATAGATGTTAATGATGAGGATAGATGTTGATAATAATTGGACAACGCGATGACTGTGACTTAGCTAAAGTATTCCCTTTCCCCTTAGATGCAAGAATGTTAGACTGATCTTTAGGATAGTAACAGCCTTCACCTAAATAAGTTTTAAGAATTTAATTATAATAAACTCAAGGGAAGGATCATGGTTGAGGAAGAAGGTGTTGGGAATCTATGCTAGACTATAGATGATTAAGTTGGACAATCAATTGATAATCAGCTTGTATCTGTTGGCTGGAGAGGTTTATTTCCCTCTCTGGCCATGGTCAGGCCAGGCACCTTGGCCCTGACCAGGTGGTATGAGTTTTGATGATGTTCTTCTTGATAATCAGGTAGTTGGTATATATCTTACAGCTCTGTTCAGTAGTTGATGATGTGGTAATCAATGAAAACAGGATACAGGTAACTTGAGCAGGTTGATTGGCCTACCCACTCGCCACCCAGGGTCCCTTTCTCACAACTGGGAGAAGGTTTGATTCAGCTCCTGCCTTTTTATAGTGCTGGCAGCAACTGCCTTTTGCCCCTTGGCTCATGGCCTCTGGTTAAGTTCCAAATTCTAAACTGTTGATTGTCACTCATCCTGTTCTCCATTTTCTTATCAGAAATTGATATTACACTATACAGAACAGTGAATATAAGATGGTAATGGAAGAGGCTTTGTCTTATACCAATAGTAACCTTAACTAGTATAAGTTAGAAGTGTTTCAAATACTACAGGAAGCACAGATAGCTTTCTCTGTATCTCTCCAGTCAAGATCAAGACTAGTGATTGATGAACCTTTTAGAGACCAAGTGCCCAAACTGTACCTTCATGCTGCATGTGAGCCCCTCCCCTTAGCCCAGACAGGGGGAAGGAAGTGCTCCCATTGGGTTTCTGGGCAGAGGGATGGGTCCTCAGGCATGCATGGAGATGGGGAAGGCAGCAGCCCCCTCTGGCAAGCTTCAGCACACATGCCATAGGTTCACTAACATGGACCTAGACCAAGGGACCTATTCATTTGTCCTAGGAATTGGAGAGCTGGTATCTACTGGCTCTGAAAGTTTTCTAAGTGTCTAGGGATCACTTCTCTACCTCCTAACAGCTTTGACTAGGACTTCTTTGCCAAGTGAGTACTGATATTTTTCTTCCTCTTCTTACCTGTTAATGATGAATTGGTGGGTTTTTATTGTTCTTAAGCTTCTACTCCATAGGTTAACAAAGCTTTACCTCATGTCAGAGTTAGTATAGAGGAACAGCAAAGCCATAGATGAACTTGCCCATCAGCCAAAGGCTATACTGTCCCTGCATTTTTATACCAAATTGCATCTTTCTCCAATATATATCCCCTTTCAGAAAGCTTTCCCAGGAAATGGCTGGGTCTCAAAGCCTTGACAGCCCATAGCTTTATCTGCCTTCAAGGAAATCTATTTGACCAACAACAACTCACTCTGTAGTGAAGGTCTACATAAAAGTTTGGACTGAAGGAGTCCTGGAGGTGAGGCAAGCCAGGGGTGACTCTGGTCCTATCAGCCCATCATGCCCAGGTCTCCATATTCAGGCAGTTTCAGGAAGATGGAATTGGGAGGGTGATCTTTGCTTGCAATTTGGCAAAACCTCAGGCTCAGTACATGCCTGGGGGCTGAGTGATGTGGTGAATAGCAAACAGCCGAGGGAGACAGCCTTCCTCTTCTACCCCTTCCCCTCCCTTCTCCCACAAGCTTATTTACTGATTCCCGAGCTGTGACAGGCTGCTAATTGCTCCAAGGGGAACAAGAAGCACATCTATGAGACAGCGCTCTCTCTACTTTCTGATTTGAGTCCTGACTGCCTAGGGCCTGGGTCATTACAAAGACCACTGCTCTAGAAGTCAGTTGGAGGCTATTTAGAGACTAATTTTTCTTACCTTTTGAGAAAACTGAGAATTGACACTCCCTCTCCTGATTTGCCTTCATTGAGATAAAAAATGGTCCTGAGGGAAGTCTGTTTCTTGTCTAATAGGTATCTTTCTCCTGCACCCTTTTACAAATCTCTCACCCCCAATATATATGAAAGTAAAGAGACTACTCCCTCTGAAGGAACCAGAGAATCTCTTTGGTCCAGGGCCTGCAGCAAAAGACTCATTAGCTAAGTCACTCAGCCCCCATGAATGGAGGCATGGGGTGAGGAGAATACTGACTTTGGATGTTTTCTGAATGCCAGGGAACCCCCTCCAATAGAAGTGTCACATTGGCAAAGGTTCCATTATTAATTAACTGTTCTCACTTTACTTCCTCTTTTTTTTTTTGAACCTTTACTCCCTATCTTAGAATCAATACTATGTATTGGTTCTAAGGCAAAAGAGTGGTAAGGGCTAGGCAAAGGGGGTTAAGTGACTTGCCCAGGGTCACACAACAAAGACATGCCAGAGGCCACATTTGAACCCAGGTCCTAATTCTGAGGGATTTATGACAAAGAATGCTATCCACCTCCAGAGAAAGAATGGTTGGAATCAGGATGCAGATGAAAGCCTAAGATTTTTCACTTGTTTATTTGGGTTTTTGTTGTATATGATTATTATATTATTTATTATATTATTATATTATGATTTATGTGATCAATATGAAAATATGCTTAGCATGATAATATATGCATAACCCAGATTGAATTGCTTATCAGCGCTGGGAAGGGGAAGAGAAGGGAGGGAAAAAGACTACACGGATCATATAATTTTGGAAAACTTATGTGGAAATTTGTTACTGCATGTAATTGGTAAAAAATAAAAAATATACTTCTAATAAACCCAGGTCCTCCCAACTCCAGACCTGGCTCTCTATCAGAGCACTGAGCCACCTAGTTGTTCCTCTAATTGCCTATTGAATATCTCAATCTGGATGTCTCATAGACATCTTAAACTCAACATGTCCAAAACTTAATTCATTATATTTTCTCCCCAAACCTTCCCCTCTTCCTAATTTTCCTATTACAGCTAAAGATAGCCTTTATAATAATCCAGGCTCCCAATCTTGCTGTCATCCTTAACTCCTCACTCACTCTCGACCAATCTGTTGCCAAATCCTATAGATCCTACCTTTGCAACATCTCTTATGTAAAGCCCTTTCCTTCCTCTGACATGGCCACCACCTGGTCTAGGCTGGAACCATCTCATGCCTGGAGTGTTGTAATAGCCTGCTGATGGATCTCCCCGACTCAAGTCTCTGCCTACTTCAACCCATCCTCCACTAATCTGTCAAAGTGAAGGTCAGACTGTCACCACTCCCTCCTGTTCAATAAACTACAGTGACTCCCTATTATCTCTAGGATTAAACATAAAATCCTCTTTGGCATTCAAAACCCTTTATAACCTGGCTTCCTCCTACCTTTTCATTCTTCTTACATATTACCATCCCTACAGTGTACTCTGCAATTGGGAGATACTGGCCTCTTTGCTGCAACTCATGTATGATATTCCATCTCCTAACTGCATTTTCACTGACCTTTCCAGTGCTCCCTCCTCATCTCTGCTTCCCGGTGTCCCTAGTTTCCTTCAGGTCCCAGATACATATTCTTCTACAAGAAACTTTTTCTGATTCTCCCATTAATTTTTGTGTCTTCATTCTGTTTATTACCTCCAAATTATCATGTGGAAGGAAGGAGGGAAAGGAAGGAGGGAAGGAGGAAGGAAGAAATGAAGGAAAGGAAAGAAGGTAGGAATAATAAGCATCTGTTAAGTACCTACTATATACCAGGCAATGTGCTAAGCACTTTGAAAATATGTGGTCATAGCCACCCCTTTCATTAATCTAACATTTCAGGAACTCTTTCCCCTACCAAACACTGCAATACCCGCTCCAGCAGCAGTATGTGTAATCCCGATTCTGCAAGAAAGAGTCGGCTAGTGTTAATTGTTTTGGAAGCTTCATTAAGGAGAACTCCCCCCTCCAATAAAATACTACCTCAGTCATTTCAAACAGCACTGCTGAAGAGAAAGGCAGCTCCATGCCAAAGTGAGCTAAATTCTTATAAAATGTAACATGGAGTCAATCCCTTCTGAGCTAGGCAAACAAAGCCAAAAAGGCTCACTTGGAAGCAAATATCTTAGTTGTTAACTCGAGTAAATGGGCCCCATTTCTCAAGATTCTTTTCTCTTGCCTGCTTGACTTGATACACAGAGGGAATTTTTATCAAAGGGTCAGAGTTCCAAATTCTTAACTTCTCTTTAATTCTTCCACAGTTCTGTTCCAAATTCTTTGGAGATTTTATTGGCACAGAGATTTTTCTTCATGGCCCACAGAACACTCCCATTTTGAAGAAAGGACACTTTAATTTTCCTTGGGCAAAGAACCGTTCACAAAACAGACAGGGCATGCTATAGTATCACTAGCAAGTCCCTTCATCACCAAACCTTTATCTTGGTTCCCAGTGTTCATTAGTGACCCAGGTTGGACCAATTTGTATAACAACTCAGATCATTTAAGTGCCACACATTGCTCTACATCAGCTCTAAGTGTTGTATGAACCCTTCCTCAACACTAATCAGTAGTGACTACAATTGACTACCCACTGACCCTGAGGGTAAGGTTGTTTGTGCTCAAAACCTTGCCCAAGAATCGATGGTTAGAGACACATTTGTACTCACTCCATACCACATCTGATCTGTGACATTTTTGTGGTTGGGCATATAATGGCCCATAAAAACTAGCTTTCAGCCCAGAAAGGACTGTAGGCACCTGACCTTCACTATAATTCACCCAACATGTCTGTAATATTTCCTCAACTCTCTTTTTCTATTTCCACCAGACCTTCCCTTCCATTACACAATCAATCAATTGACAAATGCTTACCAAACATCCATCATTTGCCTAGTCCTGTGTTAAATCTGGGGTCCAGCAGAGTGAAACACTAAAGCAACCTTCTTTAGTTTGGGGACTGAGAACAAAGAAAGGTGGTCCCCTTAGCAAATCTAGAGATTAAGAGTCACTGTGGCAGGACCATGGACAGCAGCAATCAGAGCACTCTGCTGGATTTGAAATGTACTTCCAAAGCTATTCCTGGAATAGAACTGTATTAGGAATTCCAGGCCAGCCATTTGGGAAGTACATAGAGCAATAATAGCAAGTAAATAAAAGGTGGGCAACAAATTGAATAAAAAGGAAAGAGGAAGCCCAGGAATAGCTATAGCAACAGCAGCAAGGTGGAAAAATCATTTTCCATGCAGTCCTATTCTAAGTGATTCCTGGACAGGTGCCACCACTCAAGGTGGGCAGGAAAATATTCTTCTTCGTTCTCTGAGCCAAAGAGCCAATAGTTAAAAAAAGTAATATTCCCCTCCTCCCATTTCTCACCTCTACAGAAGCAGGCTACCACTTGGTAGAAAAAGAAGACTTTTTGAGTCTCTTATTGGGGTGTGGGGCGGAGCTTGAGTGGGAACATCACTGCTTTCCTTTCTTGTCACTTGTTCATATTCATTAGTGGAGAAAGACAAGTCACTACAGTTCAAACTTCTCAAAGAGCTAAGTAGTCAATAGCTTCCCAAGCTTTTCTCCCACACTGTCTAATGCTCCTCTGCTTCCCTTGGCCTGTCCACAATTCCTCATGTGGTATTTAGGATAAAGATCTATCTCTCCCTGAAGTGAGAAGGAAATTCAATTGGAAGTCAAGTCCTTTTAACCACCAGCATCTGTTACAACAAAAAAGCAATAAAACACCCTTAGTCGTCCTCAGCCCTCTAAAAATTCTTTGTTTCCAACAAGGGCTCTCAAATAAAAGGAAAAGAACAGAACCCCCCCCTTTTTTTAAAAAAAAAAAAGTAGTTACCAAACTATTAAACAGATAGGTCAAAAGAAGTAAAAACCCAACATTTCAAAGTCCATTGGACACTCCCCTCATTCCCAAGATGTCATTCAAGCTATGCATCATAGAAATGGTAGAGGCAGAGTTATAATGGACAAATTCTCCTTACCTCTGAGGAGGCAAGACCCTCCCTCTTGCTCTTCCTCTCCCCCAGCTTCACAGGATGGATTTCTATCCTCTTACTAATGGTTTGTTGATTTATGACAGCAGATACAGAGCTCTGTAATTATCAGAGGAAGGCGTTGTCATTACCCAGAAGACCCTGGGCCAAGTGAGGGGCAGAAGGTAGCGTGAATGTATGCCCTTCTCCCACTGCCCAAGATAAAAATGAATCCTTTAATTATCCACTGAACAAGCTAGATTTTCCCAACTTATGTTTCCTCCTTTTGCTCACTGAGCTCCCCTCTCCAGAGGTCATAGTGTCTCTTCTCTGATAGCTACCTGCCCCTTGTGAGAAGCAATGATTCTGCTTCAGAGCCTGCAGTGGAAGCCAGGCGCAGTGTCTATTCCAATCTTCATGTGTTTACATGTACTACACTTTCTATGAATAAAGTCCATTAGAAATCAGAGCAAATGGAGCACAGCATTTAATTAACAGAGCCTGATTTTGAACATTAGGCTGATGCAACTGATAACTTTCCTTAGCTGTACAGATAATCAGGATTTAATGTTGGGGGAAAAGGAAAGGAGGGAAATAGATCAAAGGAGATAGCATTGGGAGTTTATGTATTCCATGCATTCCCCTTTGGCTCTACAGTGGATCCCTTCTAAACTGGCTGTCACCCATGCATGAATTATTGCATCAAGCCCAGCAGGCTGTGGAAATAGACAAGACATATACCCGCACACCCAGCGCACACGCGAGCCTGACACATAATTCTTTCTTACACTGCTAAAGTGGAGAGTGCCTGATAGCAAAGAAAGATGTGACCCTTGTGATGTAGTTGAAGAAAAAAGTGGGGGAGGGAAGGCGGGGGACAAAAAATAAATAACAAGGCAGGAGGATATTTACATAGTCAGAGAAAGCCTTTGAGCCTGCCACACAGCCGCCACCACAGCAGTGTTGCCTGGGATGTCAATAACAACTTGAGGTTTGGAATAAAGAGATTCCATCCACAAGTACAAACTCCAGAGAAAATGTCAATTGTGTGCTCTCTTCTTTGTTTGCAGACATTCTTCTAGATGGGAAAGGGATCACAGAGATCCACATTAAAAGAAACTGTGGAGGAAGGTAGGAGTGTCCCTATGATGACTCAATTACTTTTACTGTGAGAAGATTAATTAAAATTGAATTTTCTATTGATGCAAAATCTCCATCTTGCCTGCTGTTGGTATTACCATTACCCATTTTCTATTACGAGGTATTATTCTATGTAATGAAATGAACTTAGCTGTTCCTGGGAGATTTTTTTTAATGGTTTACTGTATTTAAGCTAGTAGCAAGGATGATTACCAAGGGAAGACCTATTCAATTTTTTTTAACAAGGGAGCTTCTATCAACCTTCTAGAAATCATTAGGTTGTTTTAAAAGGTCAGACACTTCAATAATCGACTCACCTTGAATAAAATTGTTGTCATTGAAAAGTTCCCCCTTTTTTTAAGGAATAGAACTAGATGGATTTTTGAGGGGGGTGGTCTATGACCAGAACAGAGTCTGATCCTTCGTATAAGAAATTCCTAGGGTAGAAACTTCCTTTGGTGATACAGATTTACAAATCTATAACATGTAGCCTTAGAAATTTGGGGGTGGGGTGGGGGGAGATGAGGCGACTGACCCATTAAGCAATTTGTCCATGATCTTAGCCAAAATGAGGCAAAAGCAGGACTTGAATCCAGATCTTCTTGACACTTTCTTCAGCCCACTTTCCCCTTCACCACATTGCCTCTTGTCATGGTGGATGGATTAATAAAGGGGGGAAAGTCTCTCTATCCAGTAAGCAGATGGGCTCTTTCACCTTTCTGAGGAAGTAGACACAGCTTAGCTTGGGATCAAAAGAAATAAATCTGCACCCAAGCTTACAGCTAGTTGGGACCAAAACATAGCAACCAAAGAGCAAATCTGGACCCATAGCCCAGGGAGAAAAGACAGATGTGCTCAGTTTATCACCAAGTACTTGTCTCTTATGAATTGTCTCTTGTGAATTAGGGGCTGCATAATTCAGGGAAAGAGTCTGAGCCTTAGAGCTTAAGATACCTTTGTCACTCAGGGGGTTAATAACTCAGCTTCTCTGGCTTCTCATCAGTCAAATGGGACTAACAATAGCCTATTTCACAGAACTGGGGGCAAAAAACATACTAAGTGTGAATGCTTCATCATAATAAGTTATTTTAATAGGATGTCCCCCAAATATTTCTGATTTTCTGACTTTCGAAGATTAAAGGAACACCACAATGTGTATATTTGGGATGTCGATAAATACTCATGTGCCAATATCTGTTTCAGGGATGGACCAAGGGGATCCATGCACTCTTCCCCTCCCCGACAATCTATATTCTGGAGTCTCAGGTGGGGAATATGAGTGACTATCAATTATGCTGTGCTCACACCAAGGTGCCAGTTTCTGTTATTTTTCTTTCATATTTTTAAAATGTATGTGCTGCGAGGACTGAAATGCAGAAGTCAATTCTCTACTGGAGCAGCTTCCAGAAGGTATTTTTCCCCAGGCAATTGAAAGATGGGGACTGACAGTGCCCCATTCACTTGAGAGGATGCCAAAACTTTGGCTCAAAAGGAAATTGAAATGATGATCCAGTCCTCCATGTCCTCCCACTCATCCCCTCTCCCAGCTGCCTCCTCCCCCATCTTCTTTTTGGAAACTCAAGGCATACCTTGCAGATGGAGAGTGGTCCACAGAGGAGTTTTCTGCCACCACCTTGTTCATCAAGTCCAGATGGCAAAACTGATGAGATCCTAAGGTCCTCTAGGAAATGACCTTGGGGATGCTCAGAAATAAGAAAGAGGAGGCAGAAATTCAATTCCGGTAGCATCTCTGTTGAGTGGGAAGAAGCAACACTGCTCCAGCAGTGAGAGGGTTGTTTTATATAGGACAAAAACCACACATTTCCCAGTTGACAAGACATCTGCCATGATATTCCACAATCCCCAATTAAACAGTAACACATGAGTCAGTTTCCAGGCAAGGCTCTGTCAGCAATGTTTGCCACATTAATTGTCCTCATTGGACAGATAAAATGGGGGAAGAGTTCTCCCTATTTTCAGAAACATTACAGACATTTTCAGAAGTGATGCTAAGGAGAAGAGGACCAAGTCCCCTGCCCAGGGGAATGCTTAGGAATTCTTTATGGGTAGGACTTCTCTTCTACCATTATATACTGACATGCATGTAAATACTCAGAGTCAATGGCAAAATCAGAGCTTGAGTAGAGGTTGTGTCTCCAGGTCAGAAAACTAAGTCTTCAAAAATTTAAAAGAAAAACCAAATGATAAAGAAGCATGAGAAGAAAGAGAAAATTGACTAAAATTTAGAGAACCAAGCCTAGAGCAGGACCTGAGTTCAAATTTGGCCTCAAATACTTTCTATTATTTTAGCTTGGGCAAGTCACTTAACCCCAAATGCCTAGTCTTTACTGCTTTTTTTTTGCCTTGGAATTGATATTGAATATTGATTCTAATATAGAAGGTAAGGTTTAATGTATTTATTTTTCTTATTTTTTAAACTCTTACTTTTTGTGTTTGTATCAGTTCTAAGACAGAAGAGGGACAAGGGCTTGGTGATGAGGGTTAAGTGACTTGCCTGGGGTCACATAGCTGGGAAGTGTCTGAGGTGAGTTTTGAACCCAGGTCCTCCTGATTCCAACACTGGAGCTCTATAAGCTGTAAAGGTAAGGGTTTAAAAAAAGTATTTACATTCTAACTCAGCACCACAGACCTGCACCAAAGAGTAGTTTTGTGGAGGGCCCAGAAGTGCTCCCTGACATCACCTCACAGTTCAGAGACATCATCAAAGACCACTTTCCCCTTAATTACCCATTATGACTCTGTCATCCAGAGTTCTGAGCATAGCAAATGTATTAAACATCTACTGTGTACAGAGCATGGTGCTGAATAAAAGTGATAGAATGGGGTGGCAGCTGGGTAGCTCAGTGGATAGAGAGCCAGACCTAGAGATGGAAGGTCCT
This sequence comes from Gracilinanus agilis, assembly GCF_016433145.1. Lineage (NCBI taxonomy): Eukaryota > Metazoa > Chordata > Mammalia > Didelphimorphia > Didelphidae > Gracilinanus > Gracilinanus agilis. The sequence continues at coordinate 311,502,828 of NC_058131.1, forward strand.
GGGTTCCAATCTAACTTCAGACACTTCCTAGCTGTGTGACCCTGGGCAAGTCACTTAACCCCCATTGCCTAGCCCTTACCACTCTTCTGCCTTGGAACCAATATATAGAATTGATTCTAAGGTGGAAGGTAAGGTTTTTTCCCCTTTAAAGTGATGGAATGCTTGAAATCTTAAGACTGAATTTTACCTAGAAGGTTGTCCCATGAAGAAAACTCATAAGATAACCTCAAAGCAAAGCTTTAACCTTGTTTTTCAGGGTCTCCTGCTGCTTGTGAACCAGAGATGACTGTTCTCCCCACTCTCGAAGGTCCTAGAATGGGAAGTAGACAAGGATATACATACCAAAGTTCAGACCAGCACAAGCCCAAACCTCTCAAGCCCTGACAGTGAAGAAGCAAGATTATTCAACCCCTTTTGAACTGAACATAAATTCCACAAAGAATTAGTTATTAAATGCCTATTGCATACAGGGGCCATGGGTGTTCCCAGAGGAAACTTTGACTGACTCAGGAGGAGCAGATTGTTAAATTTTCACAACTAGCATTTACAACTCAGAAATAAGCCAAAGAAAGCTATAAATCAGGGCAGCTAGGTGGTGCAATGGATAGAGTGGCAAGCCTGGAGTCAAGAAAATTCATCCTTGTGATTTCAAAACTGTCCTCAGACACTTTCCTAGCTATGTGACCCTAGGCAAATCACTTAACCCTGTTTGCCTCAGTTTCTTCATCTATAAAATGAGCTGGAGAAGGAAATGCTAATCCACTTGGGTCTCTGCCAAGAAAACCTCAAATGATATCAGAAAGAGTTGGACACAACTGGAAAACACAACAAATGAGAGCTTGGTGTACCATTTTGTTAATTGTCTAAACTTAAGGAAATGGTAGAGAAAATATTCATAACAAAGATTAAACTTAAAATGTGTTCTGAGTTAAATCTTTTTGGAGAGGCAGTTGTAAACCAGCATAACCCTGATGAGGCCCCCTTTTAACTAGAAACACAAAGTCAAAATATGATAGACAATACCTTCAAAACACCATCTACTAGTTTTCAAGTGCCTTGATTTCTGAAAGGAGTACTTATGGGTTTGGACGTGACTTTGACGGCAAAAATCTGGGTCCCAGGAGGGGAAGAACATAGTTGAGTGGGGAAATCTGTGAGAGAAGTGAAGTCTAAGCACATGGCATTTAGACAAGGGGCTCCTTCAGCAAATTTGCTTGAGGGGAGGAAGATATGGACCAAGAATAGGAATAGGATTAAGGATCATTCAGGTCTAAAGGTAAGGAGTTTGACTGGGATCTATCAGCCTGATGCTATCATTATGGGATTAAAAAAAATAGTGTCAGAAAGGAATTAAACAAAACTTTAAATATCTACTGATGGCTAGATGTCTCTGGAAATGCAGCCAACTGGAAGGTGACTGTCTCTGTTTCCATAGCTACCGACAGTGTTCACTGGGCAGAGCTTTAAGGCCAGTGGCACCCTGGGCTCTGAGCAGAGAATAAAGTTTTGCAGACCCTTTGAGAACCCATTGAAAGACTAATGTTGGATTGTCTTGGCTTCCATACAAAGTTCCTCACATTTCTGGTTACACTACAAATGAGATATTTTCTCAGGTTCTGCCTTTGCATCTTAGTTTTAAAATGTTCTTTTCAAAAGGACAAAGTACCAAAGTTCAGTTCTCATTTTCCCGCTGAAACCTCTAAGGGCTTATTCTCTCTGGATGCTTCTTGTCCAAAGAAACCTCATTGGTTCCAGTTATTTTCACTTTCATGAAATCTTCCTTGCTCCCACCCAAGCTGGAATTTTCTACTCTCACTGCCTGTCCCTCTTCCAGCATCACTTTTGTCCTGAAAACATGCTGACTTTTTCCAAAGTTAGAGGATACTTGGTTACATTTGAGGAGATATTTTGCTGTCTGGAGCCTCATGGGACTTGTGGATTGGTTTCTGGATTGTCATAATCAAACTAGGAAGGTTCTGAAGGAAACTGAGGACTAAACGTAATTCTATTTGTCTGGCTACTCATTTCAGGCTGAAAGAAAGCAATGAAGTAAAGAGACTCCATTCTCCACTTTCCTGGTCCCATCCCATTGGAGGGATCTTCAAAGAATGAAACATTATCTATGAGGAGTGGGCAGAGCTTGGTCCTTAATGATTTAATCTTGGTCCCCCCATTCAAAGGAAATCTCTTCTGTCCTGATCATCTTCAACAGGGATAGTGACAATGCTTTTTATTGGCTCCTTAGCTGCTCTCATGGTCTGTGATTCTAGATTTAGAAATGTAATTTCTAACTATCAAGTTTTCTTCTTGATCAATCCAATTCACTTTTAAAGTCTCTGCTTGGAGGGAACCACACTTCTTTGCTCTGGGTAGGCAGGAACAGAAGGAATGAGTGAGATGTTTCAGAATGATCTAGGGAAGTCCAATATGTGTCCACTATGCTTTCCTTTGTTATTCTAGTAAGAAATGGCATGGGAGATCCTGTACAATGTAAACTGAGTTCCCATAATACCCATAGAGATGATCTTCATATTTTCAAAAAGAAAATACATAGCAAGCTGCCTTTATTACTTGCATTTCTTGGTCCAGGTCTACAGCAGTTGATTCAGCTGAGTGAGGCAGGGAGGTTTGGCTTCCCATAAATGGAGGCATTCTCCACCAGAGTCTTTGCATGAGACATTCACTGACACCTTACAATGCTCCCTTCTACCTGTTCTACTCCATGCTGACCTCCCTCACTCACCATGGCTTTGCACAGCCTCTCCTTCTTGCCTTATATGATTTCCATCTTGCCTTGTGGATTTATGACCCCAAATGAACTCCTTGGTTTGACTGTAGTCAACCATATTCATTATTCTTAAGTCTTGTTCTGGACCATACCCACTCCCCAACAGGTCTTGTTTTTTCCTCTGGGATTGTTAATTACCTTTACTCGTCAGCACCCCTCAACCTCAGCCCACAAAATCAAAGTGTCTCAGAACTGAGAGAGATCTCAGAGGTTATCCAAGCCAATCCATTTCAATAAAGGAAGTCCTTTACCAATATAGTCAGCAAGTAGTCATTCAGTCTTTGTTTGAGACCTCTAGTGAGGGGATAAGTATTGAGGTAGCCACTTTTGTCTAGCCCTAATCATTAGGAAACTTCCTTACACTGAGCCTAAATCTGACTTTGCAGTTTCCATGCATTGCTCCTAGTTCTTCCCTCCATGGCCAAATAAATCAAGTTGAATCCCTGTTCTACATGTCAGTCCTTTAAATACTCAGGTATAGATACTGTAAGTCTTTTCTTCTCTATGCTAAATATTTATATGCCAAATGCTATGATCTCAGGATCTCATCTGGTTGCTCTAGCTGGTCTGACCAGGTCAGAGTGCAATAAGTCTATCACCTTTCTTGGACCCAATACCTATTTTTGTATAACTTAATATGTCATTAACTTGTTTGGGTTGAACACTCTTGAATCATATTTTCCTTAAAGCCTAAGTGTCAAACTTAAATGGAAAACGATTCCTCTAGGCTATATAATGACTTAGAAAATAACCAACATTATGCCATTTTGTATTTTATTTATTTTGTTAGACATTTCCTAATTAAATTTTAATCTAATCCTGGCTGCATTGGAGTTTCAAAGACTGTGAATTTGATACCTTTGGCTTAGAGTACACTAAAACCACTAGATTTTTTTCAAGCAAATTGTTATTCAGTTTTGGTCCCCCAACTCTCTTCTTTTTTTTTTAAACCCTTACCTTCAGTCTTAGAATCAATACTGGGTATTGGTTCTAAGGCAGAAGAGCGGTAAGGGCTAGGCAATGGGGGTTAAGTGACTTGCCCAGGGTCACACAGCTAGGAAGTATCTGAGGTCAGATTTGAACCCAGGTCCTCCCATCTCTGGGCCTGACTCTCAATCCACTGAGTTACTCAGCTGCCCCCCCCCCAACTCTCTTCTTGTGAACTTTGTTTTTTGAACCCAAATATGACTTTACATTTATCCCAACTAAACCGAATATGACTAGATTAAGTTCAATGTTCCAGTTTATTGAAGTATTTTTGGATTTTTAATCTGTCTTCCAATGTGGTAATTATTCCTTCTAGTATTTTTTTTGCCATCGCAAAATATGATAAAGTGCCATCTCTTCCTTTATCCATGTCATTGATAAAAATGTTAAACAGCACTGTGCCAAACACTGTTCCCCGGGTACTCTGTTGAAGAGGTGTCAAATTTGCAAAGGCTGAGAAACTCAGCCTGATTAAAATATATTTTAAAACTGTTTAACAAATAAATAAAAATACAACTTAGATAACGTTAATAGATGGTTTTCTAAGTTTACTGCCTACAGGGATCTGTTTCTATTTAAATTTGATACTACTAGTCTATTTAGTGCAACCTTTCTTGTTAACATCAAACCCTTAATTTCTTGTGTTTGGCTAGTCAACAATTTCTAAATCCTTCTAACTGTACTATTACCTAATCTACATCTTCCCATCTTTTCCCCAAAAATGTTTTATAGAACTCGTCAAATGCTTTTTAAAAATATCCAGTTAAATTTGTAACTACAGAATTCTCTTGATATGCCAGCCTAGTAGCTCTGTAAAAATAAACAAACAAATCAAAGACAATAAGAACCCAACAAAGTAAAGGAGATTAGTGAACATGAATTGTCCCTGATGAAGTTATGCTGTCATTACCAATTCTTTTTGTGAATGTTCACTAACTATCCTTTTAATAATAATAAACTCTGGAGGTTTGCTACCAACCAAAGTCAAGCTCACTGGCCTATAATATACAAATCCTACTCTCTTTCCTTTTGTTGAAAATTGGGTCAACATTTGCTCATCTCCAGTCCTCAGGCATCTCTCCTGTGCATTCAATGTTGTGGGATGCAATTTATTTGGACTAATGACTTTGAACTCATCAAGGGCAGCTAGGTATTCTCTTTCTCTCTACCTATTTTTGGGGGGTTTCAAGTCCTTATTAGTAATAGTTGTTCTTTCCTTTCCAGTTCAAAGGTCATTTGGCTTGGCAGAGAAAACAGAAGGAAAAAAAAACAAAAAATCGAAAAACTTGAGCTACTCCCACTTTCTTTCAACTGTTAGTCATCTTCCTATCCAGCCTTAGTAATGCTCTTGTCCCTTCTCTGATCCTCCTTTTTCCCCAAATGTAGTTTTTAAAAGCAATTTTAGGAGATAGCTAGGTGCTTAGTGGATTGAGAGCCAGGCCCAGAGACAGGAGGTTCTGGATTCAAATCTGCCCTCAACTATTTCTTACCTGTGTGATCCCAGGCAAATCACTTAATCCCCATTGCCTAGTTCTGACCACTCTTATGCCTTAGAACAAACGGAAGGGGCAAGTTTAAAACAAAAAAACAAATTTTGTTTTCCTCTTCTAGCTGGCCTTTGCTCATTCTGAGCCTACACAATTCTTGCAAGAGATTCCAAACTAGACCTGATTCAAATTAGTCCTTTGATTCAGGATCAGAACTAGAATGAAATTAAATTCATAGGCCACTGTCACAACAAAAAATTTTCTTAAACGATATCATTAACAATACATGTTAATAATACAGTAACAATAACATTAAAAGGATACTGAGAAAAGATATAGCACTAGGTCAGAAAGACACAGCCCTCCTAGATTTCATACAGAAATGCATCTGGCCAGAAGAATATAGACAATGGGCTAAATCTTTTTTATGCCCATGGCAACTAGGAAGCCCATCAATGGTTCAAACCTTAGGTCCTTGGACCAAACAAGCCTGAGGATATCTTCCCTGACTTCTGGTGGGTAATTCAGCCAATCCTATAAAGCTGAGACTCAATTAGATGTTGCTTCTACTATATATGACCTTGCCATTCCTTTATCTTTTTCCTTGTTTGATTGCTTTTGCCTCCATTTTCTGTACATTTCTTTTCAAATCTGTTACTCTATGAGTTCCTTGTGCAGTCACATCAGTCCTTTAGACAATTCCATTTTTCTTTTCCCTCCTCCTTTTAGCTTCAGAATTTTATACTTGAACACTTTCCAACCTTCTTAGACTATCTCTACAGAATTTTAGGCCCTGAGATCCTACCAATCATTTCTCTGAACCCTTTGAAATCTTCTTTCCCAAATCTAAGGCATCTATAAGAAGGCATCCAGCTTTCTTCTTCTCTAGGATAAATACTAAGGTGAAGTCAGGATTTGCTTCCCAGAGTTCCCATCATTTCTTCCTCAAGTCTAGCTTTCTGTTCCCTGTGCCCCACACCTACCCAATACTGACACGCCCTGAGATGCACAGAAAGCATATGATGGATACTCTGGGAAGATTTATTAGTGGAAACACTTTGACTAATTTATATAAATTCTCTTCTCAGAATTCCTAAACATAGTTTTTAATTTTGAGCATTATGTTCTAAAGACATGTTTGCTTTAAACAACAACAACAACAACCTTCTCTTGCCTCAAGGACTTTCCAAGAGAGCTTAAAAATGCTTTAATTTCTTTTTTACTTTTGTAGCACAACTCAAAGAGGCTGATTGATAACCTTTGATGTAGATGGAAAGCTTTTAAAACTATGAATTGGGAAATAAAAATCTTGCTCTCCCACCACCATACTTCCATTGGCCCTCAAGTTATTCTTGGCAGAGTCTAAAAAATAAAAATCATGCAAAGACTTTATGTAATGGGAAAGTCCTGAGGCAGGAAAGATCCACCTATGCATCAACTATGACAAACCTCAATGATCTAGAGAAAAGGTAAAGAGGCATCACAGAAATTAATGAAAAATCAAAACTAGAGAATATTTTCAAAGGAACATAATTTTATTAACTTCAAAGAAATATAGTTGTCCATTCTGCCAGACCGGTTTTAATGAACAGTCATGTTACTTTTAATGAGCACATTAATTGTTTATATGCAAGTGGATGAGTACAAAACGCTAAAGGAGTTTGGTGCAAGGGAAACAGCCCTGGCTTCTCAAAGGACATGGATTTGAGTCCTAGCTCCACTAAATACTTTCTGTGTGACCTTGGGCAAATCACTTAACATCTGTAGACCTTGATTTTTGTATAAAAGAAGTGAAATGAACTAAGATGAGCAGCAGAGCCCCTCTCTAGCCTTTGTTCCAAAGAGTAGTCAGAAGTTTGCTTAAGAAAATCTCAGATAGTTGGAAAATCCTGGTGTATATAGCCCAACCCTATTTACTTTCCAAGAGACCCTAATCAAGTCACTTCACCACAATGAGTCTCAATTTCTTTGACTGTAATATGAAGACTCAGTGCAATTAAACAAACGTTTATTATGCACCTACAATATGCCAGACAAAATCCTACCTATCTCAAGAGACAACACCCAAAAGAAAATAGTCCTTTCCCTCAAGAGATTTATATTGTACTGGAGGAAGGGATATAATCTATGCACAAAAAAGATAAATACAAAGTAAATGCAAAGTAATGCAAATCAACTTTAAGAAGTTAAGAATGCTAACAATTAGAGGGATAAGGAAAGATCTCCAGTGGATGTCTGAGTTATACCTTGAGGGAAGCTGCCAGGCATAGTGATATATATCCTAGATATGTGGGAAACCACTAGTGTAAAGATTTGGTAGGGAATAAAATGCCTGGAAAGAGAAAGAGTTAGTGGGCCGGGTGAATTTGGAGCAGAGAGTTATGAACAGGAGAAGTAAAAATAAGCCTAGAAATCTAGGTAGGAGCCAGAATTCAGAGGACCTTAAATATTAAGTTGAGGATTTTGTCTTTTATTCTTGACCACTTTTAAGGAGACTCATAGGACCATAGATCCAGAGTTAAAAGGGACCTTCTATTCATCTATTCATCTAATCCAATTTTATCATTTGGCAGATTAGAAACTAAGGTCTGAGGGAGCAAGTCACTTGCCTAAGGTCACGGAGATAGTTAATGACAAGGCTTGGCTATGAATGTCACGGTCTTTCCACTATACTGAGATTGTCTTACTATGGCTTCCTTGCAACATCTCCCTTATAGCACTCCATCCTCTGACTGAGTATTGTGATTAGCTGCTCTCCATGCCTGGAACTCTCTCCCTCCTCATCGCCACCACCTAAGGTTTTTGGGTTTATGCCTTACTTTCTACAGGAAGCCTTTTCTAGTCCTCCAGATTCATATGCCTTCATTCTCAGGTTATCCCCATTTTATCCCATATATTTCTTATTTGTTCGTGGTTGTTTTCTTTTTGTGTCCCCTGTGAGACAATGAGCTCCTTGAGAACTGAGGCCTTTTGCCTTTCTTTGTTGTGCCTGGCACCTCATAGACAATAAATGCCAGCCGACTGGCTGTCTCTAAGTAAATTCCTTTTGAGCATTTTTTGTAGCTAATGCTGAAAAAGGACCTTAGAGCTCATGAAAGTCAATTTTCTCATTTAACAGATGAGGAAACCTAGGCCTAGGAAGGTTAAGTGACTTGCCCAGTGTCATGTAGATAGTAAGTAGCACTCAAACCTACATCCTCTAAAGAGCCAGGGTTCTCTGAATGGCAACAAAGTAAGTGGCAGGACACGGATTTGAACTCAGGTACTGTGGGTTCAAAGATCATTGCTTTTTTCTGCTACATCAGTGCCTTCTTTAGTATGGGGTAACAGTGTGCCATCTATTTTGAGAATGCCAGCTTGGAGACTGTTTGGAGGATGGATTGGAGTGGGAAAAGAATAGAAGCAAGGGACCCCAATTAAGAGGCTACTGCAATAATGCAATAGCTCAGGCAGAGGTACTAAAAACATCATATAGGAAGGATCTATGAGATTTGGAAACTGATTGGATATGGAAGACAAGTGAGAGAAAAGAGTTAAGGATGCCTCCAAGTCTTCAAACCTGGGTGACTTGATGGATGATGGTATACTCTACAGAAAAAGGAAAAATCAGAAAAGAAGTAGGTCTGAGAGAAAATGTGATTTCTGTTTTGGACATGTTAAATTTAAGATGCTGAGGGACCTTGGGGTAGAAACGACCATTTGGCAATATGGAAATACAGTTTAAGAGAAAGATTTGGGTTAGAGAATGGAGTCTCTTTACTTCATTGCTTTCTTTCAGCCTGAAATGAGTAGCCACACAAATAAATTATGTTTAGTCCTCAGTTTCCTTGATTTGGGCTGGATCCATAGATCTAGGAGTATAAGTAGAAAGGATACTTGAATCTATGGAGGCTTCTAAGATTGCAAGAGAGAAATTGTAGAGAAAGAAAAGAAAGGGGGACTGGGACAGAGCTTTAGGGGCCTCTGGAACTTAATGGGTGGGAGAAGTAGGATAATCTAGATGAGGAAACTGACAAAGAATAGTCAGATTATTCTGTGAAGAACTAAGAGAGAGCAGGATCCTGGAAGCCTAGGGATTAGCCAAGTGTCTTGCACTGCTTATCCCATAGGGTTGTAGTGAACATCAAATGAGATGTATGTTTGTAAAGACCTTTATTTGTAAAGCATTTTGTAATCCTTAAAAGTCTGTATAAATGTAAGGCTTTATTCTTATTATTTGATATACAGCTCATTTTCCATAAACTCCATTGTTTCATTGATTCCCTTTGCAATGCTTTTTCACATCAGAAGGCCAAAGTTAAACTAACCCAGTCTTCTGGGAGCAGTGATTCCATTCCATTCCATTTCATCAAACATTTATTATAAGCCTACTATGTGCCAGCCATTGCCCTAGTGCAGGATGTATTGAATAAAAATGAATGTGAATGAATTGAGTATAAATCAATGAGGCTTTTTTATACAGAAGAAAATTCCCAGGGGTCTGATTGCCCCCTTTCCCCTCTCCCCTCAGCTATATGAAAGCCACAAATTTCCTTCCCCCAAAGAAAAGATAGCTTAGGCAAGGTCTGATTGTTAGCCTCGTTTTGTCACACTACATGGTCATTTGATTTCATGGTCCCTCCCCATCACATCCTAAAAAAATCACTCAGTCAGTCAGGATGTATTCAATTCTATTCAATTCAACAAGCATTATTAAGTGTCTTGCTAGAAGAGTTCTGTTCTAAAGCTGGGGCGATGATACTCCCACTGGAGCTCACAGGCTAGCAAAGTACATGAGTGTCTACCATGTGACCAGAACCATCCTGCTTTTGTTTAGGTTTTGTTGTTATTCTTTTTAGCAAAAGTGAATTCAGTTTCATTTTCTTCTGAGAACCTCCTTAGAATTCTGTTCCCTCTTTGTGATATTTAGAGGCACTCTGAGGAATGAAGGTAGTGCAATGAATAGAAGACTGGAGTTCAAAAGTTCCAAGTTCAAACCCATTCTCAGATAATTACTAGCAGTGTGACCCTGGGCAAGTCACTTAACCTCTGTCTGCCTCAGTTTCTTTGTCTCTAAGGTTGGTTTGGGTTGGATTTGATGGTCTCCAAAATCTCTACCAGCTCTAAATCTATGATCCTATAACTCTGCAAGAATGAAAGCTGAAGCAATGCAATAATCCAGGATATTTCTGAGGGACTTATGAGAAAGAATGCCATCCACATCCAGAGAAAGAACTGTGGAATTAGAAACACAGAAGAAAAACAACTGCTTGATCACATGGTTCAATGGGGATATGATTGGGGATGTAGACTCTAAATGATCACTCTATTGCAGTTATTAATGATATGTCTTGATCAATGACACATGTAAAACCCAGTAGAATTGCTCGTTGGCTACGGGAGGGGGGAAAGAGTGGGGGAGAGAAAGAACATGAATCATGTAACCATGGAAAAATAGTCTAAAATAAATAAATAAATAAATGAAATTTAAAAGAAGAATGAGAGCTGAGAACTCTGGGTGCGACCTTGTTCACCAAGTGGACTTTAGAATTTTAATAAATCAGAAAACAATTTTGTGCTGTTCCTTTTTAGTAGGGTCTTCACCAAAGCTATCTCTACAGGCCAGATCTCCCCTTCTTTTAGAGTCATAATTTTCACAGTTGTTATTAGATCATAAGGAAAAACAGAATGGGAGTCAGAGAAATTATGGGTAACTGGAACAAGAATTCTACAGCATTTATTATTTGCTAACACAGGCTTGTTCCCCAGTGGAATGGGTGACTAACTGACTACAAGAAATACTCAGGGGAACCATAGAGGAAGTAAACATGCAAACAAGGGAGGGGAACTCTGAATTCTGGGCCCCTGGATGGAGAGGGATAGGCAACAGTAATAACACTTTAACTCTTGGGGCTTTGGCCCAGTACTCTGGAAATAGCCTTGGCTGATTGTAAAAAGATTCCTCTGCTATATATCCAGACATAGAGCCATATTTAGGAGTAGGGGTCCATGGCAAGGGGAGGAGGAGGGGAGAAAAACCCACTAAGCTAGGAGACCTGGATTCTAGTCCTAGACCTGCTATCAACTTGTTCTGTAGGGGGATTCTGGGAAGATGGTGGCATAGAAACAGCAAGGCTCCAGACCTCCATAAAACCTTTTACCACCAATCAAGGATAAAGGGCTCTGAGGGAACAGAAAACCAAATCTGACATCAGAACAGAGCTGGGGGATCCCCCAGCTGAACCCAATTTAAAAGGTACAGGAAAAAAAGCCTGAATTCTTGGAACTGTCCAGTAGGAGGGGAAAGAAAGGAGGAAGATCCCAGGTCCCCTCCTCTACCTAATGTGCTGAGTCTCCAGCAGATCCTGGAATCTCTGGGTGGGCTGGGGTGCTAGTCCAAGGGAGTGCCTCACTGGCACATTGTGCCAAACTCAAGGTTCTGATCACTGACGGCAAGGAGAAACCCAGAAAGGGCGAATAAATGCTCCATCTTACACTGCATCCCCCCCCCCCCAATTTCTCTTGAGGTTTTGACCTCAGGACACTTTGAGCTCAGCAGATCAACCACCCGCAGAGCTTAATCCTATCAATACAGCAGACAAGAAGTCTTCAGAGGGCAAGGAAGCTCCAACACCTCCCCCAATACATGCACACACACAGACTACAATGAAAGTAGCAGAATTAACTTCTTTAGCTTTTACCACCAACTTGGGAAAATCTGGCCTCAGGTCCCACTAATCTAATTAATCAACAGAGCAGAGAAGAAGCCCTCCCAGGACTGAATAGATACAGTACAATACACACAGATAAAACAAATTATCAGAGGGCCAAGATTATAGCCAATTACAGGGAGAAAAAAGGAAAAAAATATGAGTAAGCAACAGAAAAAGAAACGCAACTGACAGCTTCTATCCAGAGATTGAACAAAGAACAAATGGATCAGAGGAAGACCAAGGATCACCAAGAAAAAACATAGATACTTCAGTGAAATGGACAAAGGCTTTGGAAGAACTCAAAATTCAAATAACCCAAGAACGCAAAAAAAATCAACAGAGGCTGAAGACAATTGGGAAAAGGAAATACGTGATGAAAAACAAGAAAATAATATCTTAAAATCCAAAATTGACCAGCTGAAAAAAGAATCAAAGAAGGTGAAAGAGGATCTACAGAGAAAATCAGACCAGAAAGAGAAGGATGACCAAAAAGCCAGGGATGAAATTCAGTCTTTAAAAATTAGAACTCAACAACTAGAAGCAAATGACTTCACAAGGCAGCAAGAATATATAAAAACAAAATTTTAAAAAAATGAAAATTTTGAGGAAAATATGAAACACCTCTTTGACACAACCACAGACATGGAAAACAGATCTCTAAGAGACAATTTAAGAATTATTGGTCTACCAGAACATTATGACAAAAGAAAAAGGCTGGAGATCATTCTATAGGAAATTATCCAAGAAAACTGCCCTGACATTCTCTAACAAGAGGGAAAAGTGGAAATTGAAAGAGTACACAGATCACCTCCAACATTTAATCCAGAACTGACAACTTCCAGGAATATTATAGCAAAATTAAAAAACTACCAGACCAAGGAAAAATATTACAAGCTGCTAAGAAGAAGTCATTCAAATACCAGGGAATCACAGTTAGGATAACACAGGATCTGGCTGCATCTATATTGAAGGACCAGAAGACATGGAAAGCAAGAAAACTGGGTCTACAACCAAGAATCAACTATCCAGGAAAACTGACTATATTCTTGCAGGGGAAAGTATGGTCATTCAACAAAATTGAAGACTTCCAAGCATTCATAAAGAAAAAAATGGACTTAAACAGAGAGTTTGCTGCCCTAACACAGAACTCAAGAGAATCACCATAAGGTAATTAAGAGAGCAGGAAAAAAAAAAAAAAAAAAAAACCTTTTCTTTAAGGGACCCAATAAGTACTTATATCCCTATAAGAAAAGAAGATATTGGTAACTCTTAAAAATTGTTATTATCAACAAGGTAGCTAGAAGAAGTATACTTAGAGGGAACAGTGACAAACAGTATAGGATGAAATGTCAAGATATATATATATATGTATATATATATATGAATATATATAAATGCATATGTAATACATGTATAAATATAAACATAAATAAATGAAATATATGTATAGATATATGTATAAATATATACATAAATATATATGTATAAATATATATATAACTAGAGGTAAAAAAAAGGAGATAATATTAAGAGAAATAGGAAAACAGACAAAATGGAGTAAATTTATATCTCATAAAGAAGTGCGTGGGGCAAACAGGGGAGAAGACCAATACAGTGGAAGGGTAAAGAGGTTGGAGAGAGGAAATAATGAATTCTTAAGTGCATTGAAATTAACTTAAAGAGAGAAGGCCAATCAGATCCATAGGGGCAGAGAATTGATTTGCGTCCTATAGAGAAGTAGAAGGGTAACAAAGGGACTGGTGGGGAGAGAAGCAATACTAGGGAGGGAGAGGGCAGTGGGGGGGGGTAGCTTAAAAAGTCCCTAAAGAATAATAAGAGGGCAATAAGAAGGGAGGGGGGAGAAAGGGAAGTACAATAAGGGAAGGGATTAGGGGAACTGATTAAAAACAAAACACTGGTATAGAAGGAAATAGTGAAAGAAGAAAGGGCAGGACAAGGAGAGGAAATCAAAATGTCTGGGAATACACAATTGATAATTATTTCTCTGAATGTGAATGGAATGAACTCACCCATAAAACAGAAGCAAATAGCAGAGTGGATTAGAAACCAAAATCCTACCATATGTTGTCTACAAGAAACTTGTTCTGTGATCTTGGATAAGTCTTTTCCTCATTGTGTCCCTCAGCTTACTTCACTGTTGCATTAAATGATCTCTAAAGGCCTCTCTAGGCCTGAGAATCCATGATCCCATAATCCATAATAATTTATAGATTCTAATACCTCTGATCCACCTTGACAATCAATCAAGTATTCAACAAACATTTATAAAGCACCCAGTATGTACCACTACACTGTTGGAACCAGGTGGTGGAGACCTTCCAGTGTCAAATTTAAGAGTTTAAATTTGATTCCAGGGGTAATAAGGAGCTGCTAGCCTTTCTTCAGCAGAATAGTGATATAGTTCAAACTACACTTTAAGAAAATCACTTTGGTAACAGTGCAAAGGACAGGCTGAAATAGGAAGAAACTAGAAGCAGAGACTAATTAGGGGGCTATTTCAGTAGTCCGGGCTAGAGATGGTAAGGGCATCCCTTCTGTGAGTAGATTAGGGGAAGGAACAGATTATGAGAAGTCAAGGGGGAAGAACTGACAAGACTTGGAAAGTAATGGGAAACATTGGGGTGAGGGATAGGGAAGATTCAAGGATGACTCCAAGACAAAGGTGGACATTTATCTTTTATTTTTCCTTGTCCCTTTTCAGGGCTGCTCCCTTAAAGTCTCCCTCCCCTGTCTGTACCAAACTTGGTTCCTTGTCAAAATAAATTTATAATAGAGTATTAGTGAATGATATTGGCATCCTTCTGTTTACCCCTCCCAGGGGTAGGATTTCAGGCACTACACCAAGATGAAGCACACCCTAGCAAAGAGATTTGGCCCTGCTGCTGTGAATTGAAATCAGAGTGCATTCCCAAAGGGAGATTCTGCAGCATTTGTTAGCAAATAGAGACTCTATTTACTAACATAGGCTTGTTCCCCAGTGGAATGGGTGACTAACTGGCTATAGGAAGTTCTCAGGGGCACCAAGGAGGAAGTAAACAAGAGACACCTGTTACCTACAGGGAGAAGAAGAGCTCCCCTTCTTCCTTGGTGAGGTTCAGATTTGCTCACCTCCAGGTTTCTTCCTGACCAACATTCCCTCCAGAGAACCCCAGATTGCAGTTAAAGGACACAGTGATTTATGCCCAGTCTTGGAAATAAGCACAAGCCTGCTCGCCCATGCCAGGAACCATTTATCCTTTGCAGAGGAGGAAAGAAGCTGCATCTTTTAGTCACTTAATCTTTGCAAAGGAGGGCACCCACTTAAAATGCCTTTGGAGTCCAGTTAGTAGACTGGAAATAGTGTCCTAATTTCTCAAATTTATAGAGAACTAAGTCAAATTTATAAGAATAGGAGTCATGCCCCAATTGACAAATAAATGGTCAAAGGATATGAATAATCAGCTTTTTTCAGATGAAGAAATCAAAGCTATCAATAATCATATAAAAAAATGAGTATTCTCTTGTAACAATGACCAATATGGAAGTATGTTTTGCATGGTAATACATATATAATCTAGATTAAATTGTTTACTATCTCCAAGAGGGGGGAGGGAAGGGAGGGAAAGAGACAATTTGGATCTTATAATTTCAGAAAATGCATATTGAAATTTGCGATTATGTGTAATTGAGAAAATAAAATACCTTTGAATAAAAAATAAAAAGGAAATAAGAAATAGCATTTTTCCTAGGGTCAGGAGCTGAATGAAACAGTGGAACCAGTGTATTCCAGTGGTATCTTCTTGAATGGCTTTGGAGATTTCATGGGAAAGACCATAGAGCATGCATATCCCATGGAGACCAACTAAAGAATATTCTACATATTTATAACCACAACAAAAAATAAATAAAGCATTTCCCCTACCTATTATCTCATTTATTTCTCATCATTTATTCTTCTGTGGTAGATAAGAAGGATTTTATTATTCCCATTTTTCATAGAAGGAATATGTAGCCCAAGAGAAGGGCAAACAACTTACCCAAGATTACACAGCTGACAAGTGACTGAGTTGGGACTCCTGATCTATAATTTTTTATCCTATAACACCATGACACTCAGAGAAGAGAGGAATGGAGAGAAGGATGGGAGTCCTGTCTGGATTACTGGAAATTGAAAGTTAGCTACTTGAAAAATATACACAACTATGCTTTGACAGAGTGAACTTAATATGGCAATAACTAAAACACAAAAAGCCACCAATAACCACCATGAGATTGCTTAATGGAAAGGTTCCCTTCCCAACAGAGTAGTTATCTAAGGGTAGGGGGTTGCTTATTTCTAACATATTTCCTCTTTCTTTTAAAAAGAAAATATGTTATTGTGACCTTTTGATATTCCCTCACTGTCACTGGAGAGAGGAGAATCTCTCCTGCCCTGCACCTCCAGTTTGATCAAATCCTTGTGCTCCTTTTTTCTTTTAACTCTATCCCTCCCTTCTTTTTTTTGAAAGCTTGTACCTGTACTGCACTGGGACTGGGACTCTAAAGACGGTGACTCCAAAAGGGCCCAGCACTTTATTTCTCCTCTGATCACATCTGAATTCATTTAATTCTATCCTTACTTTAATGGTCCAAGAGCTAGGAGTGGCCCTTTGGGTGATGGATTTGTACCAAAGGCTTCACCAATGGATCTTTAAGCATCCCACCTAAGACCCCCTAGACCACTCTACTGAAATATCCCTTCCCCCAACTTTCCCTTCTGATTAACAAAAAAGTACCACCTGCCCAGGGGGTGACTTTGACCTTTCCAGCTGGATCTTTATCTTCATCTCAATAGGTCTCATGGGTTTGTACCACAAGGGGAGAGAGCACTTGGTTTTCTAGCTCTGGATCGTTTCCAGAGCACAGGTGGAGCCCATTTCAGGGAAATTCAATGTGCAAAACATACACATTTACAAAGCGGATAAAATTGGGTAAGAGAGATAAGAGATAATTTATCATTTTACAAAAAAAAGACATCTCCCTATTGTTCCTTTAAAATAGCCAGCCTCCCCATTAGTGCTCTTAAAACAAGACTCAATTTGCAAAATTTCTATTTCTACATAATTATCTTCTGCGGGGAGAGTGAGATGATGTGTTGTCCTTCAAAGAATCAGAGTCATCTCTAAGATGCAAAGTTCAAGAGAACAGGACTTGCATCTTCTCCAATGATACCATAGTTTGCATAGAGCCTCCATGACCCAGATTCTCCCAGCACCAAAGTTACACTTTGGGGATGAGAAATGTAGACATCTTTAGAGCAGCATTAACTCCATGCTACATTAATTTCCAACTTGCTAACAGGAGTCCTGCCTCCATGTACTGAACTACACAGATATTAACATAAATGCAATCACAGAGGTCAGTTAGTCATTAATTAATTAATTAGTAAACACTTATTAAGCACCTACTGTGTGGTACCAAACCTCACAGCTAAGAGCTGGGGATACAAAAAAAAAGAAAAGAAAAGAAAAGAAAATACAAGACAGTACCTGCCCTCACGGAACTCACAATCTAAGGGGGGAGACGACAAACAAACAGATATGTACAACCAAGCTATAAACAGGATAAATAGAAAATAATTAACAAAGGGAAGGCATTAGATTTAAGAAGAACTGGTAAAGGCTTTCTGTAGAAGCTCTGAGGCTCTGCTATGGGGACAAACAGGCCAAAGCACCACCAATAAACCAACAAGTAATTTTAAACCCCTACTATGTGTTAAGTGCTGAAAGTGGAGTGGGGACAATGGTTAAAAATGAAACAGTCTCTACCCTCAAAGAGTTTCCATAAAGCTTCTCACATTTATAGAGCATTTTAAGGCTTCCAAAATACTTTCCGTGCATTACATGTTACTTTCCATAGTAACCTTGTGAAGAAGATAGTATTATTGTCAAATCCAATTTGCAATGTTGAATAATAAAACTGAGAAGGTAAATGACTTGATGAGGGTGATACAGCTAGTATCTGAATTTGGATTTGAACTCAGAAGTCCCTAAATGCAAGCTTGGCACTCCATTCACTTCTCCAGCCAGCTTCGGAGGAGTATCTAAATATCACAAAGGGGGAATGCTAAGAGAGTGCTCAAAAGAAAATGAACTCATTTTTGTTCAAAACAACACCCTCCCTGCAGCCTACTCTGCCAAGGATAAATGGCTACTTGCATGGGTAAGCAACGCTGAGCTTATTTCCAAGGTTGGCCATTTCTTTTAATTGGGCAGTTAGAGAGACATGCATATGAGTTTCAGTTGCAACAGAAGGGAATGGAGCCAGCCATTTGAAAGCATTTCCAGTCCATAAAGAGTACCCAGTCCCACAAGTATCAGTGGAGGTAATGGAATCACCTAAGGCAGGTAATGGAATCACTTAAAAAATAGGCCAAAATAGTAGATGTGAAAA
The DNA here is from genome assembly GCF_016433145.1 of Gracilinanus agilis. NCBI lineage: Eukaryota > Metazoa > Chordata > Mammalia > Didelphimorphia > Didelphidae > Gracilinanus > Gracilinanus agilis. The sequence goes on from NC_058131.1 coordinate 311,521,214, forward strand.
GAGAAGAGGTCTGAGATATATTTATACCTCCATTTCTGGTCTTATTTAAGATTCTAATTATATGTATGACTTAAAATTATTTTTCCAAATTTAAGTTTCAAATTTTCTTCCTCCAGCCCCTTCCTCAAACCTTGAGAAGGTAAGCAATATGATATCAATTTTATGTGTGGAGTCATACACATATTCCCATATTAGTTATGTCGCCAAAAAAAAGGAAGAAAAATTTAAAAGTGAAAAAAAGCATTTTTCAGTCTATATTTAGAGTTTATTAGTTCTCTTTCTGGAGGGGATAACATTTTTCATATTTAGTCTTTTTGGAACTGTCTTGGTTCATTGATTGCTTAGAATAGTAAATCCTTCATAGTTAATCATCATTATTGCTGTTATTGTATGATAGTCTCCTGGTTCTACTCACTTCACTTTGTATCAGTTCATATAACTCTTCTCAGATTTTTCTGAAACCATCCCTATAAGCCATTTCTTATAGCACAATAGTATTTCATCACAATCATATGCTGGCTTTGTGACTTTAAACAAACTGATCAACTATCTTTTCTGCCTCAGTTTCATCATCTTTTAAATGAAGGCAATGGTCCCTACCCAGCATATCTTACAGTGTGATAGTAGGGGTGAATTTAATGAGAGTCAACAAATATTTAAGTAATAGCTACTAAGTAAAAGGCACTGTGCTAGGCACTGGGGATACAAGGACAAAAGGAAACAGAATCTGCCCTCAAGGAGCTTACCTTCAACCAGAAAGATGCTGAAATGAATCTTGCAAGAGGAAAAAGACTCTGAAAGATGGTGACAAAAAGATAGCACATTCTAAGCATGGATAACTGCACAAATGCAGAGGCAAGAGATGGCCTGTTGAGTTTAGGCCTTCAAAACCATTCACCTAGATTCTTTCAATAGCCTTCTAATTAGTCTCCTTACTTTCAGACTCTCCTATCTCTTATCCATTCTTTGAATAATTGATAAACTGGTTTTTCTAAAGCACCAGACTGAAAATATCATTACCTAACTGAAGAAGCTGAACCTTCAGTGGCTCCCAATTGCCTCTGAAATAAAATACAGACTCCTCTATTTGATACTGAAAGCCTTTAGAATCTGACTCCAACCTGCCTTTGCAGGCCTATTGTACAGTAACCTGCTTCACACATTCTGTATTCCAGACAAACCTGCTTTTTATAATTTTTGAGACCAATAATTCAGTTTCCTCGCTTATGCCTCTTCTGGTCTCTAGTTTTCTTGAAACCTCTGTTAAAATACTGCTTTCTACATAAAAACTTTCCTGATCTTTCCAGCTACTAGTACCTTCCCTCTCAAATCCCTGTGTATTTATTTGTCTGTTCCTATATGTTATTAGCTGAAGTCACAGGACTAACCCCTTTACTCTGAGGTTTATTCCTTGTCTTCCTTGGCTAGATTGTTACCTCCTTAAGGGCAAAAACTGTTTTATTTTTGTTTATTTCCCTAGTGCCTAGCACAGTGCCTGGCACATAGTAGGTACCTACCTAATAAATCTTTGTTAATTGATAAATGATATTACATTCTCCACCTTCCTGTCTTTGCACAGAGTGTATGCCATGACTAGAATGCATTCTCTCCTTTCTTCTGCTCTTAAAATATTAGCATTTTGTCTCTTAGCTTCTTTTTTAAGAAAATAAGTTCAGTTCAAATAATACTTTCTATAAATTATAAAGGAGAGATACTCCAAATTACTATTGCCCCACACTGAAATTAATTGCCAGTTATTTTGAATGTATTAGGAAGTTTGGAGGAATGGGTAGATTTAGGGGAAGATGATGGATTCTGAACTGGATTTGCTTAAGCTTGACATTCTAACGAGATACCCAAGTGAAACAATCAAGCAAGCAATTGACAATGAGATTAGAACAGAACTAGAGTTCTGTGAGTCATATATGTAGTAATTATAATCAACCATAATATCATCATTAGAGATCATCAAGGGAGAAAGTAATGGAAGAAAAGGCCCAGGACCGAGCCTTGGAAAACACCATATTGGTGGAAGATGGATGATAAGCCAGCTTGGAGATTGAGAAGACAGGTAAGAGGAAAATATGGAAGGGGGAAATAGTATAGAAACCAAGAGAGAGTGTATCCAGTAGGAAGGGGGCAGTGCCCAAAGTTACAGTATAGTTAAAGAGGAGAATCCGGAAAAGACCATTCCATTTTGCAGTTAAGAGATTATTAATGAACAATTTCAGGAGAATGGTGGGATCAGAAGACCAGTTTCAAGGAGTTGAAAAGTGAGTAAGTGGTGAGAAAGTAAAGATTCTGAGTAGATATAGACCCTTTCTAGGAATCTAGTGGTAAACTGGAAGAGTACTCTAGGATTATTGTTTTTCTCAGAGAGCACCTCTGGTATTTTTATTAGAGTATTTTTTAATTTTTCTTTGTTATTTTTGATTAATATTTATATTTGATATGGTTTTGTTTTATATTATTTGATTTTTTGTTTGATATTTTATATTATTGTTGATTTATTATTATAAGGTATTTTTATTAGAGTGAGGAAGACAAGTGTTTGTGAGCATCGAGGAAGGATCCAATAGCTTGGAAGAGACTGAAGATGAGATAAAAGAAAGAATGATCAGTGGGGAAAGCTGGAAGAAACAGGAAAGACTATAATATAAGTATAATAGAAAAGTTAATCTGAGCAAGGAAAAAGGTCACCTCTTCTTCAGATACCATGCAAAGGAGAGGGTGAATGATGATGCAGAGAGGTTCTGAGGTGCAGTGCCAGAGATACAAAACAGTTCTGGATAAATGGTTTCAATTTTCTCAGGGAAGCAGGGGCCTAGGTCATGTGCTGAAAGATTCAGGGGAGCTTTGGGGGCTGGAGGAGCTGGTTTTGAAAAGCTGATTCAGCAATATGGAAAATACGTTTTGCATGATATTTTTGTGTATAACCCAGATCGAATTGCTTACCAGCAAGGGGTGGGAGCAGGGAAGAAAGGGTGGGAATAAGTTCAATTTTAACTTAGGCAAACTTGTATGGAAATTTATTACATGTAAGTGGTAAAAACAAATAATTAAATAAAATAGGGGCATCTGGGTGGCTCAGTGGATGGAGAGCCAGGGCCAGAGATGTGAGGTCCTGGGTTCAATTCTGGCCTCAGACACTTCCTAGCTGTGTGACCCTGGGCAAGTCACCTAACCCCCATTGCCTAGCCCTTACCGCTCTTCTGCCTTGGAACCAATACACAGTATAGAGTCTAAGACAGAAGGTAAAGTTATAAAAAAAAAATAATAATATATGTAAAAGAAAATCTTGTTCAGGGAGTTTTCTTAAATGAGGGAAGAATAAAAGGATAATCAAAGGATAATTCTGTAGCAGTAAGGAACCCAGTTGAGATTAGAGATCATAAATTTGTAATGGAGCAAGTCAGCACAGTTGCGTGACTTCCTCAGTGGCAGTCAGTAGTTCAGAATAGAAACAGGGGAAGCAGATGGTTGGGGTGGCTCAGGGTTGAGAACTGACAGGACATAGAAAACAGAAGGAAAAAACAAGAAAGTTAAAACTGTAAGATAATGCATAGTTGAACAGGTTAACAATAGGGTCAATACTATGAAGAGAGTAAAGTGAATCTATAACATGGGAGATGAATACTTGAGAAAACAGGGTCTAGAACAAGTGCTGAAAGGTCACAGCAAGGATGAAGAATAGGTTTAGGAATAAGGTGGAGGGAGAGCTAGAAGGACAGGAGATTATGATTAAAGGCTCCTCAGAGAGGATTCTGTTATAGATCACCACAATAAAGTGAATATTTCATGAATTTTTTGGTTTCACAGGGCACATAAAAGTTATATTTACACTATAATGTGGTCAATTAAGCATGCAATAATATTATGTCAGAAACAAATGTATATATGTTTCAATTAGTTATTGATTTTACCAATTACATGTAATAACAGATTTTCACCTAAGTTTTCCAAAGTTATATGATCCAAATTGTTTCCCTTCCTCCCTTCCCTCCCCACTTCCAGAGCTGGTAAGCAATTTGGCCTGGATGATACATGCATTTTCATCATATATGCCTTAATTTGAAAATGCTTTATGGCCTTAACATGCTAACCATCACCTGATCCTTCAGTGAGTTATAATCTTTTTGTTGGTTGAGGGTCTTGCTTTGATGTTGATGACGGTCGCCTGCGCAGGTTGGCGGCTACTGAAGGTCGGGGTGGCTGTGGTCATTTTTTAAAATAAGACAGCATTGAAGTTTGCCCCATCAATTGACATTTCCTTTCATTTGAACACTTAAGAGTCCATTATAGGGTTATTACTGGCTTAATTTCGATATTGTTGTGTCTTAGGAAATAGGGAGGCCTGAGGACAGAAAGGCCAGTTGGAGGAGCGGTCAGAACACACATTTATTGATTAAGTTCTCTGCCTTATGCCAGCATTGTTCTTGACACCCAAAAGAGTTATAATAGTGACATCAAAGATCCCTGAACCCAGATCACTATAATAGATATAATAATGGAAAAATCGGAAATATTGTAGAATTTCCAAAATGTAACACAGAAACATGATGTGAATACACGCTCTTGAAAAAATGGTGCCAATGGACTTGCTCCGTGCAAGGTTGCCGCAAACCCTCAATTGGATTGCAATAAAGCAAAGTTCAATAAAATGAGGTATGCCTGAAGAGAGAAGAATTTTGGTGTTTTGAAATCATGGAAGTGGAATCATGTTGCAGGGCTGAGGTAGAGTGGATATGTAGGTCATGGAAGTTCAGAAAGCTGATAACCTAGGAGGCCAAAGTATTTGAAGAGACATTAAATAATAACAAAATGCCCAAGGATGAGGGCAGGAGCCAAGGTGAAAAAGAGGACTGGGACCCCTCTTTGAGAAAGAAGGGAGAGTTATCTGGAGGCCAGTAGATAGAGCAATAAGAATCTGGACAAATTGCATATATGATTGGAGTGAATTTTAGGAAGAGAGACAGAAGTAGAGGAGACTGGAAGGAGCAGTAACTACAGAGAAAAGAAAGTGCCAATTCCTCCTAGCCCAAAGTGTCAAGGGGCATAAAAGAAGGAGCAGCTAGCATTGATAAGAATGAAAAGAAACTAAAATGTTTTCTGAAGAATTTTGGTTTCAATGAGTTTCAGAATATGAAAAGAAACTTGGACAAAGGGGAGTTTGCTAATGATAGAGCAATGGTTCTAAAGGGCATTTTAATAGGGAAGAGTCATTCAATAATAATAATTTATTAAGCACCTACTATATGCCGAGGTACTATCATATGCACCTGGGATTAAGAAAGAGGGGAGGTGATGAGATCCAGTTTTTACCCTGAAAAAGCTCATAGTCTAATGGAGGAGAATACCAACAACCATACACAAACAAGATTTGTGCAGGATGATTTGGGGGGTAATCTCAAAGGGAAGGTACTAAGATTAAGGAGTACTGGGATTTGCAGAAGATGGGATTTTATCTGGAGCTTGAAGGAAGCCTGGGAGGTTAGAAGATAGAAATGAAGAGGGAGGGCATCACACACCTTGGGGACATCTAGAGAAAATGCTTAGGGTTAGGACATGGAGTATCTTGCACAGGTTACATGGAGAGGAGTAGAGTATAAGAAGACTGGGAATGTAGGAAGGGGTGAGGTTATGAAGGGCTTTAAAAGCTAAACAAAGGATTTTATATTTGACTCTAGAGGCAAGTGAGAGAAGCTTGAGTTTTTTTTGTTTTGTTTTGTTTTAAACAGGGAAGAGAGATGGTTAGACTTGCATTTCAGGAAGACCACTCTGACAGAACAGAATAGAATAGAATGGAGAGACTAGTAGCAGGGGAACAACCAATAGGCCATGGCAACATTCCAGACATGAGATGACTTTGACCAGGGTAGTGAAAGGGTAAGGGAGAGAAGGGGACATATATGAAAGATGTTATGAAAGTGGAAATGATAGGACTTGACCAATGAATGAATATGGAGGATGGGGGAAAAGTCAAAGATGACACCTAAGTTATGACCATGGATGACACCTTAACAGTGATAAGAAAGTTAGGAAGAGGAAAAGGTAGGAGGTATAGATAACAAGTTCAGTTTTAGACACAATGAGCTTAAGACATCTATGAGACTTCTAATTTAAGATGTCTACTAGAAAGGTGGAGATTTGAACCTGTAAGTTGGGAGGGAGATTATGGCAATACAAGTAGATTTGAGTCGTTTGTAGAGATGATAATTGAAACTGTGGGAACTGAGATAACCAAATAAAATACCATAGAAGTAGAAGAGAATTGGGCCCAGAAAAGAGCCTTGGGGGTCTCTGCCATTATCACATGGAGGTGGATAAAGATCCTGGAAAGGAAACATAGGAGAACCAAGAGAGAAGCACAGTCACAATCGAGGAGAAGAGGGTGATCAACAGTGTCAAAGGATTCAGAGAAGGTTGAGAAAGAAGAGTATTAGAAATGTTCATTAGTTTTGGCAATTAAGAGATCATTAATAACTTTGGAGAGGGCAGTTTTTGTTGAATTATAAAGTTGTAAGCAAGAATGCAAAGAATTAAGAAGAGAGTTAGGATGATATGATAGTCTACCTAAAAAATCCTAGAGAATAAACTAAGAAGCTTGTAGAAATAATCAACAACTTTAGCAAAGTTGAAGGATACAAAACAAATGCATATAAATCATCAGCATTTCTATATATATCCAACACATCACAGCAGCAAGAGGTAGAAAGAGAAACACCATTTAAAATCACCCTAGACAATATAAAATATTTAGGAATGTATCTACCAAAACAAACACAGGAATTATATGAAAACAACTACAAAACACTTTCCAAACAATTAAAACTAGATCTAAACAATTGGAAAAACATTAATTACTCATGGGTAGGACGAGCTAACATAATAAAAATGAACATTCTACCCAAATTAATTTACCTATTTAGTGCCATACCTATCAAACTATCAAAAAACTTTTTTACTAAATTAGGAAAAACTATAACAAAGTTCATCTGGAATAACAAAAGATCAAGAATATCAAGGGAAATAATGAAAAAAATGTGAAGGAAGGGGGCCTAGCAGTACCAGATATTAAACTGTACTCTAAAGCAGTTGTCATCAAAACAATATGGTACTGGCTAAGAGACAGAAGGAAGGATCAGTGGATTAGACTTGGGGTAAGTGACATCAGCAAGACAGTGTATGATAAACCCAAAGAGCCCAACTTTTGGGACAAAAATCCACTATTTGACAAAAACTGTTGGGAAAATTGGAAAACAATATGGGAGAGATTCGGTTTAGATCAACATCTCACACTCTACACCAAGATAAATTCAGAATGGGTGAATGACTTGAATATAAAGAGGGAAATTATAAATAAGTTAAATGAACATAGAATAGTTTACTTGCCAGATCTCTGGGAAAGGAAAGATTTTAAAACCAAGCAAGAGTTAGAGAAAATTACAAAATGTAAAATAAATGATTTTGATTATATAAAACTAAAAACCTTTTGTACAAACCAAAACAATATAGCCGAAATCAGAAGGGAAACAACAAATTGGGAAAAATCTTTATAACAAAAAACTCTGACAGGTGTCTAATTACTCAAATATATAAGGAGTTAAACCAATTGTATAAAAAAATCAAGTCATTCCCCAATTGATAAATGGGCAAGAGACATGAATAGGCAATTTTCCGATAAAGAAATCAAAAGTATCAATAAGCACATGAGAAAGTGTTCTAAATCCCTAATAATTAAAGAAATGCAAATCAAAACAACTCTGAGGTATCACCTCATACCTAGCAGATTGGCTAAAATGAAAGAAGGAGAGAGTAATGAATGTTGGAGGGGATGTGGCCAAATTGGGACAATAATGCATTGCTGGTGGAGTTGTGAAATGATCCAACCATTCTGGATGACAATTTGGAACTATGCTCAAAGGGCTATAAAAGAATGCCTGCCCTTTGATCCAGCCATACCCCAAAGAGATCATAGATAAACAGACTTGTATGAAAATATTTATAGCCGTGCTTTTTGTGGTGGCAAAAAACTGCAAAATGAGGGTATGTCCTTTAACTGGGGAATGGCTGAACAAATTGTATATGCTGGTGATGGAATACTATTGTGCTCAAAGGAATAACAAACTGGAGGAATTCCATGTGAACTGGAAAGACCTTCAGGAATTGATGCAGAGCAAAAGGAGCAGAGCCAGAAGAACATTATACACAGAGACCAATACACTGTGGTAAAATAGAATGTAATGAACTTCTGTACTAGCAGCAATGCAATGACCCAGGACAATTCTGAGGGACTTATGGAAAAGAATGCTACCCACATTCAGAGGAAGAACTACAGGGGTGGAAACAGAAGAAAAACAACTGCTTGAACACATGGGTTGAGACGGACATGATTGGGGATGTAGACTCGAAACTACCGCACCAATGCAACTATCAACAATTTGGAAATAGGTCTTGATCAATGACACATGTTAAAAACAGTGGAAATTCTAATCAGCCATGGGGAGGGGTAGCTCGAGGGGGGGGGGGTAAAGGGGAAAATAAGAGCATGAATTATGTAACCATGTTAACTTTTCTAAAAAAATAAATATTAATAAATGTTTTAAAAAAAGAAGAGAGTTAGAAGAAAGTGGAGAAAAAAAGGATGGAAACTGAGGAGAGGTAATTCTATTACAGACATAGATGAAAACTCAGAACAAGGCAAGCAGGAAAAAGGCCACAGATGGCAACTCAGACATTTGGGGAGCAAGACTAAAGATGCTAGTCATAGGAGAGGAGAAGTTTTAGTTGATTGGACTGGACTGGAAGTCAATGGTAATGGTGACTGGAAAAGTGAAGGAGGTTGTTAATCCTGGTAACAAATAGAGGGTGGTAGTAGCCAATTTCCTTATTATTTTCCCTCACAATCATCTTGAATATAGGGAAGGGTCAATGGGTCTAATAATAATAGCTAGCATTTATGAAGGCTTTAAGATTTGCAAAAACACTTTATATATATTAAGTCATCTAATTCTTACAACAACCCTGTGAAGAAAGTGCAAATTATCCCCATTTTACAGATGAGAAGATTGAGGCTGAGAAATGAAGTAACTTGCCCAGGGTCACACATCTAGTAAATGTCTGAAACAGATTTGGAACTCAGCTATTCCTGTCTCCAAGTTCAGTGTTCATCCACCTGACTGCAATGGCAGCCTAGAGTCCTATGGTGAAGAAAGCTTTTAGTCCCAGACTACATACAGCCTCTTTTCCTTCTTCCATTAGACTCCAAATGTGATTACTCTTTGAAAAGTACAATGCACCAAAAAGGATTGGAATTACTGAGTTGTAGCTGATGGTGCACGTATGTCTTGGGCTAGCCTATCCTACCCGGTCCCCTTTTAAAAACAATTCCTAACGAGTCTTTTCTGCTACTCCCCACAAACACAAGGACTTTCTCCTTCTGTGGTCCAGGACTTATTAACTCCACCCTTTAAAATGTCTCATACAGGCCTTGAGCCGTGGGAATTGGTATCGAGAATCAGGACTATTTGGGCTTACCAGATTTCCCATTTATCTGGTGCTAGGAACAGGCTAGTAGGGGATAGTAGGCAGATGCCCTACATACCCAGTTAAGGCCTGAACGAACATGTTCCTTGACTGGCAGTGTATCCAAGTTTCAAGGCTATGTTCCTGAAGGATAGTGTCAAAGTTAGGGCTGGCGAGCAGTGGGGAGAGTGACTTAGGACACGAGACTTCGGGATCAGGAGGGCACAGAGCAGGACCCTGGGTAACTTTTTCCAATCTGTTCCTTCTGGAGGTGTTAGCCAGGTCCATAGGGGCTGATTTCCTTGAACAAGTGCCTGCAAGTTGAAGCTCCAAGGGAGAGAAGGACCAAGGAGAAAACATTCTGTTTTGGGGATCTGGGGACAACGGGACCAGACAAGCTCAATCTCGGATTTTACCACTCTCCCACTCCCTCCCCTTCTATTTTGCCTCGTTCCAAAGCCCAGCCAGCTTTATCCCATACCATTTCGCCCGGCCTCAAACCCTAACATTGCCCTGAAGTCCACTTGGGATTCCCGGACTGCGTCCCTAAAAGGAACGCAGGCGCTGACTCTGAGACTCCGAGAGCTCGGCGCGGCGCCGCGCCCGGAAGCCCGCACCTTTGCGCCCCGCGCAGCGCACCTCGGCACACCCTTGCACTGAGGCCAGGAGCGAGCCTCTGGCCTCCCCAGAGGCAGAAGCAAAGGCTAGGGGACCGAACTGCACTGGGCCAGACCTTCCCTCCTCTTCCAAGCTGGGCTTTGCGGAGAGAGGGAGGAAGGGAGGGAGATAAGGAGGCAGCAGCAGGCAGGAGCTGGGCGGAGTGTCCCTGGGCCCCCTCCTCCCAGGGATGGGCGGGGGCGCTATTCCCAGCCGCTTCTCGAGGCAATAGCATCACTTTGCTGGGAGTCTTCCTAGCTGGGGAGCCGGGCCGGCGGCGGTGGCGGCAAGAGAGAGAGCGTAGGGGAGGAAGGAAGAAAGGTGGGGGAGAAGAAGAGGGAGACGAAGGAAGGAAGAAAAGGACCGAGGAAGGGAGGGAGAGAGATAGAGGGAAGCAGCAGCTTCTTCCCCCGGGTTGCCTGTCCCACTTTCCTCCTCCCCAGCTGAGTTTGTTCCAGTCGGGCAGAAGCCGGGAGCCTGGAGGTGGGAGCCAGGAGCTGGGCGCAGGGCTGAGCTGCTTGAGCCCCAGCCTAACCCGAGCCGGAGCCGGAGCTGAGGAGAACTGGGCTCGGCTGCGCTCGCTCGGATCGGTTGCACCGGCTGGGCTGGGCTGGGCTGAGCTGGGCTGGGCTGGGCTGGGCTGGACTGGGTTGGGTTAGACCGGGCTGGGCAAGGCTCGTGGACGCTCCTGGCTGCCGGGAGAGGAGTGAGACGGGAGAGGACCCGCGCAGGGGTCCCTTGGGCTCTGGAAAGAAGGAACACAATCGCTGAGGACAGCTCCTAGAGTCCCCCTGGGCTGGAGGCGCCGGCTGCGCTGGGACTTCACTGCCTGCTCCTGCTGCTGCTGCCGCCACCGCCTCCGCCGCTACTCGCTCGCTACCGCGGCTTGGTCAGGTGAGTAAGTGGCTGCGCGCCCCATCCCCGCGCGGCTTTCCCTGCGCCCCCTGCCCGCCCCCCTCGCGCCTGGGGTGGGGCCGAGGCGCCCTAGGCTACTGGTGGAGGAGGTAGGTGGCTGGCCCGGATCCGTGAGCTTCCTCCTTTCCAGTCCAGCTTTACTGCCAGCCCAGCCTTCTCTCCAATCCATCCGGCTCGCCTCCCTCCCCCCGCCTCGCTCCTAAGGGGCCGGCTGAAGCTTTCTGCCACGCTAGCCCGGCACTTTGGGGAACGCAGGGGTGCCGAGGCTGCGGGAACTTTAAATAAAATGAAAACTCATTAAAGTGCAGATAGGTGGCCGAGCGCTGCCTTCCTCCGGGCTGTGTCGAGCGACCCCCGAGCACTCACCTCTCTCAGCAGTGCTGAGGTCGGGGGTGGGTGAGTGGAAGGTGTACAACGAACGTGGGGAGTGGACGGAGAGGAGGTGTGCCATACTGGAGCCAGAGCTGGGTGGGCTTTCATCACCTCCTCCGTACAGGAGTTGTGTGTGTGTGTGTGTGTGTGTGTGTGTGTGTGTGTGTGTGTGTGTNTGTGTGTGTGTGTGTGTGTGTGTGTGTGTGTGTGTGTGTGTGTGTGTGTGTGTGTGTTGGAATATGCCCCTTATTTCCTAGTGTTTATAATCCTATAGAAAACTGCTTCTGGTACTGAAAGCTCCGGACGCACTGTTAAGCCAGGTGTTCGTGAGATTTTGATTTGTTTGTTTTATGGTAGATTTTTCTGTTTTCTTTCAGGGAATGTATGGTTGACGATATCTTTTTAATGTTTTTAATATCAGAATTTTATTTAGAGGCGGTTGGAGATAGAGAATCTCAATAAGTAAAATCTACTGGGATTATTTTCACTCTTTTCCACCTGTACTTAGCATTTGGAACTCTTTTTTATAAAATACAAATCATTGCCGATCCCTCTTCCTTCCCCATTCCTAAAGATTTGCAGTTTTCCCGAGCTCCTCAAGCTATTTGTGCACGTTTGTGTGTAAATGAAATTGTTTTGAATTCAGGAGGGGGCTTCCCTTGCTCCCCCTCTTGGTTGGGTAGGGGAAGCTTAGTGAAGTCAGACTTCCATAGTCAGAAAAGAGGCGCAATCTTCTTTCTGGGCATGCCCCCAGCAAGAAAAGCTCCTAACGCTCCTTGGAAATTCCTAGACCTCGTTCCTGGGGACTTGACCCACAGAATAGTGAAGTGAGCTGTTCAGTTTATTCTCCTGGCCCCTGCGGCTGTGAGCCTCCGATACAGGCGGGGTCTGGAGTCTTCTATTCTACAGTAGTCTGAGAAGGGGGCTGATTGTTATGTTGAAGCAATGCTTTTTTTTTTAATTGCCCATTTTGGGGCATACTTTTTTACTTTCCCCAGAAATGGTCTCTTTTTCTTCTCTGAGTTTATCTTTCCCCCCATTACATCCCTCCTTTTAAAAAACTAGGTCTCCCTTAAATAGCTGTTGTTACCAGGGTTCAGACAAGAGTGGGGCTCCCTCTCTCTTTCTCTATTTCATTTATTCCTACCAGGAGAACAGGACTTATCTCAAATCCTGTCATTTGAAGGCTGAGCTGTGGTAGGACTTTCAGGCTGTAAAGGGGTGGGGGCGGGGGCGGGGTGTTAGAGCTTCCCATGAGAAGTGCAGATTCACTCACTCTTAGACTTTTTCCAGTCTGGGGCTTTGAGTGCCTGATGTAAGTTGGGGGATTGGTCTCCTCTAGGAACAGTGTGATATATTGGAAAGAATACTGTATTGGCAGTTAGGAAACCCCAATTGTGGCTTTCTACTATTAACTCTCCATGCAATGAGGTCCAGAAAGAGGAATGGATTTGCAAAGAGTGGGCAAATCTATTCCTCTTTATAGCCTCTTTTGACTCTTGGTCCCTTAGGCCGCTTCCAGGTCTGATTGTCAGTGACAAGGAATTGTTGCCCTACTGTTGAAGTGGTTGCAAAGGAGAAACCAACAGCTGATGTCTTTCTCTGGTATTGTAAGTTTTTTTGACTGCTCAAACTTGACTAGGAGGCCTCTCTATTTGGATTTTCCCAGATGTTGTGGTTTCTCCAAATAGAAACAGTGAAGCTAGAGAACAAAGGGAGAGCTGCTCTTTGGTGTTGGGACTGTCTGGCTCCTCTGGGGGCTAGAAGTGCCTTACAGAGAATCTAGACCTTACCACCTCTGCCAGACTGTTCCACCCAAAAGAGCAGCAACATGGTACAGTAGGGGAGAGGGGGACAGGGGACTGGAGGAGGGAAATGCTGAATTTGAATCAGAGGGCATAAACTAAAATCTTATTTATTCCACATGGATGACCTTGATCAAGTCACTTAGGCTCTGTTAAATGAGGAAGTAAGACTATATGACCTCTAAGATCCCTTCTAGTTCTCAATCTAGGATTCAGATGGGTCCTTGAGGTCCATTAACAGTCCCAAAGTTCTTTGACTTTGCATTTGGGTGGCATAACCACTTTCCCTTCTCTGGGTGATACCCTGAAAGCAAAGTGTCCTTTGCTTCACCTTGGGCTATAATGCTAGTGGGGAAGGGAGGGACAGAAGATACCTTTTCATAATTCTCTCTTCTGCCTTCCTGGTAGCAGCTTTGTGAGATAGGGAGGATAAACACCCAGCTCCTCTTTTGAATTCATGAGCTTCTAAATTAAACTTTTGCTGACACCTGCTCCCTCCACCCAGCCAAAGAGAATGGAAGAGATTCTGGGCGCCTGGAGTTCTCAGACTGAGGAAAGTATATTTGTAGAATGACTGAGGGATGGAAGGTGAATGGAAGTTGCAGCCTGAGCTGTGAGTCTACCCTGTCAGCTGGCTACTTAGTGATATCAGGGCTTCAATTTAGGTCTGATGCCCAGAGAATTTCCTATCAGAAACAACCGAAACCCAGCCCCTCAGAAATGGATAATCAATATTTGATTAACATGAAACTCTGTGTGAAGAATGCTACCCCCATCACTCAGTGTACCATGTTTTACAGTGACTTACACTCCAAACCCAAGCTACTCTGCCCTGATAGCTCGACAGGATATTTATTTACCCAGGACCCAGACTGTGTGAGAGTGAATTATGTTTCCTCAGCATTGATTTTTTTAAAAGACCCCAAATTAAAAAGTCAAGGCTTTCTTAGCGTAAGGTCAAGGATTAATTATTTACATGGAGACATCAATCAGCAAGTGTGGATGACTTATTTATAAATCATCCAGGCTGCAGAAGGCATGGCTCCTTCTGATTTCCTGTCACTGCCAAAACACAGAAGATCCAAGCTGGGCCTGTGTGACCTTTGGGTTTGGGAAAGTTTCCTTTCTGCTGGCATCTGGAGGAGGATGCTTTGTAACTCGGGTTGCTTTCTGATGTGCCTTTTTAATCTTGTAAGCAGAATGTCACTTGGGAAATTTCATGCATATTTGCTGTGTTTCAGTAATGAACATTTACTGATTACAGGGCATCCGGGGAATTTAGCTTTTTAAACATTTATTCAAATCTCTGTTTATGTAAGCTAATAAGTCTGGAAAAGTTCAAGAACTCCCTTTTTTTGGCCACATGGTTATTTAAAAAGTATGTTGGGGGCTCATCTTAGTTTTTGTTTCCAGTTTATTTTTTGAGCACTGCAACAGGAGATGGTCTTGCATGGAAACTTTGTGAAGATGCATCGTATTGCTCTCACTCACAATTAATGCTAGAAATCAATCGCCTTACATGCTTTTTATGGCTTTGCTGATCACAGACAGGATGGCACTGTAAAAGCTTTTATTGCTGTGTGTTGATTACTTCTGTGGTGGGAAAGAGAGAGCTGAGGAAGTTTGCTGGGAGGTGTTGGTGCTTGAGAATCAGGTCACAAAGGAAGAGTACTTCTAGGGGCAGGAACTTTCTCAGAGTTTTTTTTGAGGTTTCACCGTAATGCTTGATGCATTTCACTTTTTTGGCTTGATGCAGTCTCTATCTGGCCTAATGGTGGGGCAACAGAAGCCCTACCAAACAAGCTTCTTCTTTGATTTCACTGTCGCAGAAATACTAAAATTTCCCAAGAAGAGGGCATGATAACATAGCCTGGACAGTAATGTAGGTAAAAGAACTCAGTTTCTGAAGGAATAATGAAGGCCATTAGAATCAGTAAGCATTATATAGGGGAGTTAGCCAAATCATTAGTACATAACAAATTACACACTTAAGGTTAAGTTTAAGATGGCAGTGACTTTGCGGAAGCTAGGTAGCTCAGTGGATTGAGAGCCAAGTCCAGAGACTGGGAGGTCCTTGGTTCAAATCTGGCCTCAGACACTTCCAACCTTCGTGATCCTGGACAAGTCACTTAACCTCCATTGCCTAGCCCTTACTGCTCTTCTGCCTTGGAACCAATGCACAGTATTGATTCTAAAATGGAAGGCTTTAAAAAAAAAAAAAGGATGGCAATGACTTCTTGGGAACTGCCTCAAAGCCATTGGTTAAAGATTTTGTGCCAGACAACATGGATCATTATAACTTTTTGCTTGTAAATGGAAATCCTTTCTGTCCAAGAGTGTCAGGATGCCTAAGTGCCAGGGAGGTTTGTGCTGAGAGAGCAAATGATACCACTTGAGTCCCATTATAGGAATCTGAGTAGAAGAACTCTGTACAACCCTTCAGGCAGACTGATGTTGTTTTTGTTATTTTTCAATTGTATCTGACCCTTCTTGACCCGGTGGACCATAGCCCATCAAGCCCTTCTGAACAACTTCTGACCTTCAAGGCTTGTCTTCTGATGCCATATCTTTTAGCCTTTTAATGATGTTCATGGGCTTTTCTTGGCAAAGATACTGGATTGGTTTGTCTTTTCCTTCTCCAGTGGATCACTTTTTGTCATATCTCTCCACTATGATCTGTCCATCTTGGGGAACCCTGCACACCATAGCTCATAGCTTCATTGAGCTGCACAAGCCCCTGGCCCTTGTGCTATAACAAGGCATCGATCCAGGAAGTGCAGAGTATATAAAGACTGTTTTGTATCACCCCACACAAAGGGGGCCAAATGAAACCTGTGGATACCAATGAATGCAGAAACAAAGGGCTATAGTAGTACTTTCTCTAGCTTCCTTTCTTTTCAAATTTCTTGTTATAAGATGGTTTACCTTGAGCTGGAAGGAAGCTTCAAGGTCACCTAGAATAGTTGTGCCAAACTAAACAAGTTAGAAGGTTCCCTGCTTTATTATGTATTTTTGTTAAATATTTCCAGTTAAATTTTCGAGGCAGAGCATGTTTGACGTCTGATAGTTGAACCCCTTCATTCTACATAGAAATATGAGGCATATTTCTATGTAGAATAGAATATAGGAAAGTGGCTTTTTGGATAGAGCACTGGTCCTGGAGTCTGAAGATCTGAGTTCAAATTCTACATCAGACACTATGCCCCTGGGCAAATCACTTAACTTCTTTCTATCCTGATTTCCTCAACTGTAAAGTGAGGTTAATAACACCTACCTCCCAAGGTTATTGTAAAAATCAAATGAGATAACATGATGTGTCCAAAAAGTCTTGGAACTTTTTTAAGCTTGAATAGTTTAAAATTGCACTAAGACTTTTGAAACATACTATTTGTAAAGTGTTCTGCAAACCTTAAAACCTTTGCAAACCTGGCATTTTTCACTATACACATTCTAGGTACTATTATCATCATCACCATCATCATCATTATTCAGGTAGAGAGGGACAGAGCTCAGATAGGAACCTGTATTGTTTGACCTAACCCCTGTTAATAGGAAAAATACAGTCTGTTGGCCTCAGGAGAAGGGAGGTGGCCTGTGAAAGGCCTTGCTGGTTAACAGTGCTCTTAGGTTGGTTAAAAATTCAACTTTAGTCCCAGGCGTGGGCAGGAGGGGGGAATGCCTGTGTTCACATCGGTTGACAAGAAGAAACAATATTGATTCTCTCTCAAAAGCAACCTTTTGGAAAGTCACGGTTTGCACATACACATTCTTGGGGCTCTGGGCTCTGCACGTGTGGAATCATACTAAGGCAACTGCCCAGTTTTTCCTCTCTCCTCTCGGTTTCCTGGTTTCCCTGCCTTCCTTCAGCTGCTTTCTGCATGAAACCTTCCCAGTCATTCTTAATATTAGTGCTTTTCCCCTGACATTGTATCTTATTGATCTCATATATGGTTTATTTGTACAGGTTGTTTGCCTGTTGCCTCCTACATTAGATTGTGAGTTCCTTGAGAGTAAGAACTTTTTTTGTCCTTCCTCTGTATCCTCAGCACTTAGCAAAATGTCTAGTACATAATAGGTACTTAATAAATGCTTCTTGATTTGGGTGTATGTCCAATCTTACAAACATTTATCAACTACCTACTCTGTTGAAGACACCGACCCAGGGTAGGTTGGGGGTAGGATGGGAGTGGGGTTGAACATCCATTGACTGGCTTCAGGGTCAATGAACAGGGGGCTGATGAAGGTCATGCTGGCGCAGGTTGGATGTCATCTGCTGAGGTAATATGAGATGGCTGGTGTTGGAGCCAGAATTGGATCCTTAGCTGATTCTCTGACTTGACTCAGCTCCTTAACCTCTCCTTCCTTAGGGCTGGGATGTCTTTTCTCAGAGCTTGTCTGATCATTCTAGTTAAGGTATATTCACTGAAGTGATGAGCATGTGTGTGTGGGGAGTAGTACTTTGTCCAATAAGCTCTTTTTTTTATATCACCTCTGTCTTTATTGGACAAGCACCCCTCCTTTGCATTTCTCAGTTGTATAGCACCTAGAGGCTGAGAACAAACCTTTATAAGTGCTAAGCACAGTACTGGGCAGCTTGGTGGCTTAGTGGATAGAGCATCCCTGGGCCTGGAGTGTGGAAGACCTGATTTCCAAGTGGTATTAGGTACCTATTAGATGTGTGACCCTGGGCAAGTCACTTAACCATTTTGCTTTAGTTTCTTCATCAGCAAAATGAGCTGGAGAAAGAAATAGCAGGCTACTCCAGGATCTTTGCCAAGAATATCCCAAATGGGATCATGAAGAGTAGAACACAATTGAACTACTAAACAACAGCAAAAAGACACTGTACTAAGCTATTTATAAGTATTATATCATTTGATCCTTATAGCAACCTTTTATTATTGGTGTTATCTCATTTTACAGTTGAGTAAACAATGTACCCAGAGGTTAAGTGACTTGCTTAGAATCACACAGCTAATTAGTATCTGAAGTCAAATTGGAATTCAGGTCTTTCTGATTCCAGGCCCAGCTCTCTATTTTTAAAAAACCCTTACCTTCCAGTTTAGAATCAATACTATATATGTTGGTTCCAAGGCAGAAGAGTGCTAAGGGCTAGGCAAAGGGGTTTAAATGACTTGCTCAGAGTGACACAGCTAGGAAGTGTCTGAGGTCTGATTTGAACCTAGGACCTCCCATCTCTAGGCCTGGCTCTCAATCCACTGAGCTACCCAGCTGCCCCCAATAAGTCCTTTTATTTAAAGCCAGTAGCTTGAAGACTGGATATGGAGTCAGGAAGACCCGAGTTTAAATCCTGCCTCATATATGACTGAGCAGGTAGGTCTCGTCCTCAGTTTTTTCATCTGTTAACATGATAACAATTAAGGCTGCCTCACTGGGATGTTGTGAGGTTTAAATTAGATAATATGTATGAAGCACTTAACAAAACTTAAGACTGCTATATGAATATTAGCCATTATTATTATTTGTCGTGACCTACAGACTAGGCTTTTGGGGGACTTGCCCTAATAATCAGCTCTCTCCCTCGAATTATTTTTATATGCACATACACTTATGTATGCATACTTACATATGACACCCTTTAAAGGTTAATCTGTATTATTAATATTTTCTCTATCACTATTCTAGGCAATAAACAAAACGGTAAGTTGAGCCTTACCAATTGGTGAGGTGTAAATGTTCCCCCTAAAAATGTAGTGGATGACTCTGGGTTTGAGCTTCCTCCAGCTCATCACTGACAATTAAGAGTTAAGTGCAAGCAAGGCTAGCAGGCACTATCCCAATCCTGGTAGAAGATTGTTGTTCCTCTGTTGGCCTCAAGTCTCTCAAATCCAGCCACTCTCCAAGGTGCTGACTCTGTTCTTTAACTTTACCCCCACCCCACCTCCCTGTTGCTCCCTCAGCATCTGCAGGTGGCCTTGGTGTTGACTGGTTATGTATAGTCTATCCTTGTCACAAGCCCCAGAGTGGTATTAAGGAAAAGACACTGGATATGGAGTCAGAAGATGGATTTGATTCTGCTACTTACTAGTTGCGTGACCTGAGGCAAGCCAGTTTTTCCCTCTGGGATTCAGTATCTATAAAATGAGGAAGCTGGATTAGATTAGATGAAAGTATCTTTCAGTTTAAAGCCTGTAATCCTGTGAGGTGGTTCTGGCCCTAGCAGCCCTGTTCTCTTGATATTCTGTTCAGTTTCCTGGCTTCTGACAACACTGTTGCCATGACCCCCTTATTTTGTATGTCCCACTTTTCACTCCTTCATCCCGGCTTCCTGATTTGCACTCCGTGATCTGGTATGACAACCTGGAACAAAAGAGTCACAGGTGAACTGGTCGTCTTTTTTCTACTTTTTCCTTGATATACTCCTTTTCTCTCACTTCTTCTCCATTCCCCCTTGTCTATGCATTGAGAAGTATTGTATATAGAATAAGGAAGGCAAAAGTACTACTCTTCTCTGCCCTCTTCAGACCACATCTGAATTTTTCAATTTTAAATACCACATTTTAGGAAACATAGGTAGAAACTTTTATCCTTTCTTTTTTTCTGAAACAAGGTTTCTAGAGTTTGCTTAGGCTGTGTCGCTCACAGGATGCTCCCAACCACTGATCCACATTGCAGTTTTTGTTTTGCTATATTTTGGATCTGTGCTGATTCTCATCTTCAAGAAATGCCTAGGTGGGTGGCACAATTGATAGAATGCTATACCTATTCAGGAAGACTCAAATCCTACCTCAGACGCTTAGTAGTTGTGTTATCCTGGACAGGTCACTGAATCTCTAATTCCCTCGATTTCCTCCTCTGTAAAATGACAATGATAATGATAGCATTTACTTCTAGTGAGGATAAAATGAAATAAAGTTATAATGTGTTTTGCAAACCTTAAAGCACTATATAAATGCTAGCCATGATGTTGATGATGTTGATGATGGTAGTGATGATGCAACTTGGTGTCCTTCCTCCTTCTGAGGTTAACCATATTGGTGTCACATACCTGATCTGCTTAGTCCCCTGTACCTCAGAACTCCCAAATTTAGTAATCTATAGCCTCAGATTTCCTGGGTTAATAAGGCTATCCAGTGTGGGTCACCACACCCAGCTAGGTGAGTCCTTTCTTAAAATAGAGTGTTCCTAAAGAAGGATGAAAAACATGTATAACCCAGATCGAATTGCCTGCCAGCACCAGGATGGGAAAGGGAAGGGAGGGAGGGAGATAAGTTTGAGGATATAACTTAGAAAAAACATGTGTGGAAATTTGTTATAACATGTACTTGGTAATAAATAAATAACTATTAGAGAAGGATGAACAAGATGGTAGAGAGACTAGAGACCATATCACACAAGAATCAGTTGAAAGAACTGAGGTTGCTTAGCCTGGAGAAGAAAGACGTGTAGGGAAGCAGGGAACCTGATTGGTATCTTCATGTCTTTGAAGAATTTGAAGGGCTGTCATGTGGAGAAGGGATTAGATTTATTCCACTTGGCACTAGAAAATAGCTTTAGGAATTAGGGATAGATATTGAAGAGAAGACTTAGAAATCTCTAACTTGCTAATATTTAGAACTGTTCTAAAATGGAATGAGCTGGTTTAAAAGGTGATGATTTCTGATCACCAGAGATCTCCAAGCAAAGGCTAGGTTAACCATTTGTCAGGAATGCTATAGAAGATATCCTTATTTAGGTAAGATTAACCTCTGAAGTGTCTTCTAATCCTGAGATTCTGTGATTATTCTTTTCTTCCTTCCTATCTTCCCTTCTCTGTTGCCTGGATGTTGTCTATTACCCTATGACCATTCTGTGTCTCCTCCTCCTTACTACTCCCATCCACCCCCATACACATTTTGGTGTTTCTTAGGGCTATAGTGGTTGCTTATCAACTTTCCTTCTATTTCTGTTCCTGTTTTCAGAAACATTCTCTTCTTCCTAATGTAACGCACATCTTGGCTCACCTTCTTCTGCTTTGGTCATTGGGTTCTTGGGCAGACAGAGTGATGAGTCACTCTGCCTTATTCCTACTACATCCCTATTCCTGGCTGTGTGCTCTGAGAAGAGGAAGCTCAGAAAGACAGTGAGAGTGTGTGTCACATGGTCCAGGTCACAGTGACCTTGTCCTGTCACTCAGCCACAGTTTTGGGCAGGTTCCATGAGCAAGATGAATACAGGTCTCTCCACTCCTCATTGTCAAATCAGAGCTAGGAAACACATTTGCCCACTCCATAACCAACAGGGAGAGGTGAACTGGGAGAGGATGAGCTGATGGACTGAGACAGCTATACCTTCCTTCAACCTTTGGGTAACCTTGGTCCTTGCTAGTTGTCTCTTAGAGGCAGAAGAGACTTCAGAGGTCATCAGGTCCAACTGCCTTATTTTACATGTGAGAAAACTGAGATCCAGGCAAGTGAAGTGACTTGCTCAAGTCAGAAGTAAAATTTGAACCAGGTTCTCTGACTCCAAAAGTCAAAGCTTTTTCCACTCTAGAGATCTGATACCCTGGAGTTTGACTTAACTGGGGCTTTTCCCTAGTCAGAAGAGACAAATGCTCTTTTGGCAGTCCTGGATATGACTAGTGAGGCCTCCTTGGCTTGGTATGTATGTGTTTTATGTTGTAAGGTGTCGTGGTGAGAATTACCATGTGTGGTGGATCGAGGTTTAGCAACCTGGTCTATGCCAGCAGCTACTCTGCTCCGGAGTAACTATAGTCTGCTGTTTTCTTCTTAGCCATAAAGTATAAGGCTTTTTCCATCATCTGCTACAATGCAGTATTTAAAACAAAAGCTTCCTCTCAGATCATCTACTGAGCTGCAGAGTACCATACTAGGTACCTCAGAGAACTGACCTTGGCTTAATTGGGAATATTATCAAGGAAACAAAGCACCTAGGATGATTTGGACCATCACAAAACTAGTTATCCAAAGGGTTGAAACATAGGGTCCTACTGAGATATGTGACCTCAGATAGAAAACATTTGCATAAAAATTCCCACCATTTGGTAAAATTATTTAATATTACATAGCCAGCCTACACCAATTGAATTCTCTGGATAATCCAGTCTGGCCTGTCTCGTAGCTTTTCCATTCTCTTTCATGCCTTCATGTCTTTGAATGTGCAATTTCCTTTTTCAGGTTCCTCCCTCCTTCTTGTGTCCATTTAAATCCAATCTATTTTCCAGAATGAGCCCCTTCCCTTCCCCCAACACCTCCATGCAGCTTCCTATGATTGCTCCAAGTACTGTTGATGTGTTCCTTTTCTGACTAATCTTCCTCATAGCATTTATGGTTTATTTCAAATTTTTATCAGGCACTAAAAATTCCCTTTTAAAAATTCTCCCATAGAACCTAATTCTAGGCACAAGTGGGTTTTTGGTAAGGGCAAATACAAACTCCTCTGTTTGGCAGTTAAGACCCTTTACAAACTGATTCCAACCTATCTTTTCAGCTCCATTATACATTAAAGCCCTTTGGATTCTTTGTTTAGGTTAAACTGCCCTTCTGACTATTCCTCACACAGGACATGCCATCTCCTATCCCTCTGTCTTTGCACATGCCTGTAATATATCTTTTCCTGATATCTACTTCATAGAATCCTTAGTTTCCTTCTAATCTTGGCTCCTGGCATCTTCTACATGAAGCCTTTTCTGATCCCTCCATCCAATCTTGACTCCTCCCAGCAATTTTTCTTCTCATCTTATATATAGTTTATAAAATATATTTAACATATTTTAACATCATTTCCATTTCCTGTTGTATCCTTCCTTCAACCTGCTCCCAGATAATTAATTGTCTCTTATGATAAAGTTTTTTGTTTTTTAAACCCTTACCTTCAATATACAATTCTTGTATTGGCTCCAAGGCAGAAGAGTGGTAAGGGTAGGCAGTGGGGGTCAAGTGACTTGCCCAGGGTCACACAGCTGGGAAGAATAAAGTTTTTTTTTAAAGAAAGAAAAATTCAGCAAAACCAATTATATTTTGGAAAAGTCTGATGTTAAATGGAGTGTTCTACAACCATGGTTCCCTAATATTGTACTGCAAAGAAGTGGTTAAGGGTTTTTTCTTTATAAATCTTCTTTGAGGGATGCTTGGCTGTTATAATTTCACTACATTCTGTTTCAATTTTTTTTTGTTCTTTGCATTTGTATTATTTTAGTCTTTGGGTATATTATTTCATGGTTCTGTTTATTTATTTTTGTATCAGTTGTTATAAGACTTCCCATGCTTCTCTGAATTCTTTATATTTGTCATTTCTTATGGTACAGTGATATTTCCATTGGATTCATGTGCCATACTTTGTTTAACTAGTCATCAATCAGTGGGCATGTACCCTTTTCAGTTTTGTTACCACAAAAGTGCTGCTATAACGTCCATATAATATATATGTAAATTTAGCCTTACTGATAGAATAGGAAGGAAATATTTATTTAGTTTTTTTTGTCTTTGTATCCCTAGCCCCTAGTTCATGAAATAGGTGCTAAATAACAGCTCCTGGCATGTAATAGGTGCTTAATAAATACTTGATTGTTTGCCTTGAATAGAACAATCTATTTCCCTTGTACATATAGATATTCTAACCAGTTGATATTCAGATACTCAAGGAATGCCTATACCCTCCCCCCCCAATGCATCTCTGGGCATTGTTATTCTCTTGCTCTCTCTGAAAATACTTTGAGCTCAAATTATCTCCCAAGTACGTGTGAATTTGTATTTCTTCAGAGCAAGTCTCAGTTTGCTATTTCTTGCCTATGGTTCTGGCCTCTTTGCTTATATTGACATTCATCTTCCTTCTCCTATTATCAACACTGCTACCATTCCCACATTTTGGGTCCTCCTGTTCTATCAAGGGCAGTCTCTATAAGAATGATTCAACTACGTATGACTTCTCCAGACTCTGAATGAGAACTTCAGACTCACCTTCAATACCAAGTCTTGCCCTTCACCAAAACCATCACAGCTCTTCCAACTCTGGCTTTTCCAATAATCCTCACGTGGCAAGACTGTGTCCTCCAAGTGCCTTGATCCAAACTTACTATCAACTTCCATTTGAGTGAAAAGCAGACCCAAAAGAACAATATATACAGTACCTGCAACTGTTCAAATGAAGACAAGTTTAGGTGGTAACAAAATTCGGATGAAAACAACAGACAACTTTCATGCTAACTTATTTTCCTTTCTTTTCTTTTCTTAAACCTTTACCTTCTGATTTAAAATTAATACTGTGTACTGGTTCCAAGGCCAAAGAGCAGAAAGGGGTAGACAATGGGGATTAAGTGACTTGATCAGTGTCACACATCTGGGAAGTATCTGAGGTCAAATTTGAACCCAAGTCCTCCTGTCTCTAGGCTTGGCTTTCAATTCATTGAGCCACCTGACTGCCCCCATGCTAATTTATTAAAGTTAAGGCATGTATTTTTTTCTATTAACAAATAGTAAAGTTGCATATATCCTTTTTATACTGGTTCTTCTGCCTGTTTGGAAGATTTAATTGTGTTTGTCAAGGTTTGTATGATGTGTTAAAATAAAATTGATCAATTTAAAAATAACACCTTCTCTCACACATATACAGCTTTAATGGTTACAAAACACATTTGCTTCCATAGGATCATAGACATAGACCTCTAAGTAAGGCTGTGCTAGAGCAAACTCTTACCAAGCCAAATGTTAAATGTTTAGTGTGAGCCTTTATACCTCAGAAATTGGCAAATGCCGCAAATCTGGGCATGATTTATTGTTTTGTGATTATCTAGTCTTAAGAAAGTAATGGAGAAAATACAAATAATGCAGATTAAATGTAAAAAGTGAATAGGGCTTACCTTTCTCCCACTCCTTCCCTAGGAGAGCTGGTTGTCAAATATTTACTAACACAGTGATTGCCTAAAGGGACAAACATCAGAGGCCATCTAGTCCAAACTGCCATTTTACAAGAGGAAACATAGAGCCAGGGAAGTTAAGTGATTTGCCCAAAGGTCACACAGGTAGTAAAGTTCAGAGGCAGGATTTGTACTCAAGTCCTCTGACTCCAGAGCTAGTGTTCCTCCTTTGTACTTATCTCATTTAATCTTCACAAAATTCATGTGAGATCAGTAGAGCAAAGATTATCATCCTAATTTCCCAATTTTATGGATTAAAAAGGGTGGAAAGAAGATATGTGCCTAAGGCCCATCATCCTTGGGACCCATAAGATCTTGAGCTAAGTCAGGGACTACATTGCAAGGAGGGTTTCTATTCTGTTTTTGATCATTCTCTAGACTTCTGAAAGTTTTTCTCTTGCCTTCTTCCCTAAGACATTTTAAGCCTTTGTTTGGAGGCATAATGTGCCATTCACAGAAAGCAAAGTATCCATTTTAGTTGCTACCTCATTGACCCTTGGACTGTTAGTATTTAAGATGCAAATACTGGAAACTTTCCTGTATCTTGATGCTTTTGTCTTTTGTTCTTAAAATCTGAAGGCTATAAAAACCTAGCAGGCTTATTACTTGGAATCCTAGTCACTGACATTGTACTGCATATTCTTTGTCTCTCCCTAAATTTGACATTCCTCTTGCCCCACATACTCTCCTTCCACCAATCCAGAAAGGAGGGAGCCAAGAAAATATACAGTACTTTGCTCCCCATGCAATGACCTTCCTGCTGATTATAATTCCCTGAGCTGTCTGGGGCTGGTTAACTCCAGCTGGTAAAGTGAAGGAGTGCCAAGGTCATGAGTTTATTCCTGTCTGGGTCAGATAGCTTTGTTAAGTCCGTAGTAAGAGTGGGAGTAAATGAGGGCAACTTCTTTCTACTAGGGGTGGGGGGAATCTAACTCAAGTTATATGTCCTATGAATTGTGGGTCATCTGTGTTTATATATAAAAAGTGAGATGTTTTTGTGTATCAGGAGGGAGAGATAATAGCTGGATGGCCCACAAGTGTTGTATTGGGATATATGACATATTAAAAGAGCTAGAGATAGTCTCCAGATGAGTATGTAGGTCTTTTGGATGAGAAGGAAGGAAGGAGGGAAGGAAAGAAGGGAAGAAGGAAGGAAGGAAGGAAGGAAGGAAAGAAGGAAGGAGGGAAAGAAGGGAGGGAGGGAAGGAGGGAGGGAGGGAAATGGAATGCCAAATTCTAGGAATAACATGAGAAATATGAAATAAGTCTGAAAAGGTAGGCTAGAACTAGCTTATGAAAAGTTTTAAATGTTGGACTGTGAAATTTGTATTTTATTTTAGGGACAATAGGGAAACAGATAATTTCTTGCTCAGTGGAGTGATATGGTCAGATCTCTGTATTAAGAACATTACTTGGGCAGTTGTATGGAGGATAGATTGGAGTGACTGGAAACAGGGAGATCTATTAAAAGGCAATTGTAATAGTCCAGTCAGGAGATGATTACCTCAACTAGGGTAGAGTCCTTGAGAATGGTGAGAAGAGATCACATATGAGAGATGTTGCCGAGGTGGAATGTGACAAGATTTGGCAACTTTTTTGTATTGGGGAGCAAGAAAGAATGAAGAGTACAAAATGATTCTGAGGCTGCTCACTGGAGTGAGTGATGCTTTGATTGAAGTAGGGATAGTTGGAGGAGTGTGTTTAAGAAGGTCAGAGATAATGAGTTCTGTTTGGCCATGTTGAGTTTGAAATGCCTGTGGGCATCCAAGAGCAGGTGTCCCAGCAGGCAGTTGGTAATATGAAACCAGTTCAGGAGAGAAATTAGGCTGGATATATAGACCTGGGAATTATTTGTATAAAGGTGATAGCTGAATCCAAAAGTGCTGATCAATTCACCAATGGAGAGAGAGTAGTGAGAGAAATAACAGAGATCAGATTCTTTGGAGAAAACCATCATGAGACGGTTGAAAAGGAATGATGATTCAGCAAATGAGGTTCATTACAGGTACAGTCTTAGCTTCTGTTTGTCTTGTCTCTCTTTAGCCACGACAGTCACCTCACCTCACCTCATGTGATCTCCCTCTACAACTAGAATAGGGGGAGCCCCAAGAAAAGACTTTAAAAAGAGCAGTCAAACAGGTAGGGAGAGAATCAAGGGAGATCAATGTCATGGACATCAAGAGAATGGAGTATCTACAAGAAAGGGGTGACAGTATCCAAAATTATAGAGAAATTAAAGAGAACTGATTTGACTTGTTCAAAATATCAGGAAATGAAGGTCTAATTTAAGTCCTATGTTGGCAATCCAAGAAGGCTTTCTGGAGAAGGAGAACTGTGAGCCAAACATGATAAGGCATTTGAACTGGATTGAAATATGCTGGAGTGGGTGGGGATAACAAGATCCTGAGTGAGAGCCATGAATAATGCCTTTCTGAGGAGGCAAGTAAAGATGGAGGAGCTAAAAGAGAGTTTGGTAAAAGCAATTCCCTCTTTTTTGTTTGTTTTTAAGACAGATTAGGAAGGCTTGCATTCCTTTTGTGATAACTAATATGAAAGGCTTATCAAAGTTTTGTGTTTTTTTTAAAGCTCTCAATGCTTTCTCTAGAATTGATTTGAAGACTTGGCAGATTTAAGGAATCATTCGGCAATGTTTTTATGGATCGATGCTAATTTGATGCAACAGACCTGAGCACAGTGCCAATTGACTGTCAAACCAATATTAACTGCATGCTTCTCTCCCAGTCTTTGCGGATGGACAGCTCATAAAGATGCAAACTTGACAATTATTAGGCTTCTCCTTGGCGACTTCATATGAAATGTTTATCAAAAACTACATAAATATCCCTATGCTTCGGATCATCAAGAATCTCTGGGAACTCTGAGGCCTGTCTCCTGGTGTTTAATGTCTCTTTGAGCAGCCCTTTAATCACACACGAGCGCACACACACACACACACACATACACGCACGCCTCCCCCTACCCGTTTCTCTGGCAGAATAGTACAGGAAATATGTAGCTCCAGTGGTGATTAGAATCCAGAGTTCATCAATAAAGAGATGACACGCATAGTCTTGCAAGAGCAAGAACCACCTGGGAGAGTAGCTGGTCCCTCTGGGTATTTATTCAAGATGAAGAAACCATCAGAGAGGCCACACTGTGGAACTCTAGGGCTCGGATTTCTCTCGAGTCACGGGATGCACTTAAGGAAAGATAACAAGACATGGCATAATAGATTAAATTGTCAGTAGAGTCATGGCCAGTTAGCCAGATGCCCCTCTCCTCCCACAAATGTTGGCATGCCAGTAATCTGTCCTTTGCCCTTCTGAACTCTAATGGCTACCTTTGTTTACTTCAAGAAAACAAAGGGCTTGGGAGATAGAAGCTTTTATGGACTAAGAAGGGTAGGGAAACCATAGGGAAAAAACCTCTTGACCCTTCCCCTTTTTTTCCCGTCTAGTTCCTAGATTTGATTATTTCTTTCTTGCTAGAAGCCAGTAAAATACTCTTTTCTTCTGAAGGGGATAAAATGACCACAAGTATATTCAGATCACTTCTTGTGTATTATCACTGTCATCCCAGTTATGGGTGCTTTTCTGGCTCATTTCAAGTCAGATTGAATAGGGCAGAGTTCATTTTAGGGTTATATTAACACAGAGGCATCTAGATGATTAAAGGGGGTCAGTTACCTTTTTCCAATCAAAGAGATGCTTTGGCTACATGCCCTCCAGGTGAGGTGTAGCAAAGAATGTTCCCACGAGAACACCTTGACTTGCACATGACACGGTCCCTGGAATATGGTCATCTCTGTTCCATGAACTCTGTTCCAGAGTTTATTGGGTTATCTGCTCTGATTTACTAGTAAAATGGTCTATCTCTAGTTGTAAGGTCCTGATATAAGGTCAATAGAATTGAACTTAATTGCCCAATAAAATGTACATCCCTTCCCACGCAGTTTCTCTTCCCTTTCCACTCGAGAGGAGTCTTCTCCTGGTCATTTTTGGAATTCTTCCCTCATCCCTATTTTTCTGACCTGACTACTCAGTAATGAAACTGAAGCTTTCATGGTGGGAATGAGGGGAGAGAATAGGAATATTTCAGAAGAATGTCTCTTTCTCATAAAGAACTGTTGGTACCACAAATGACTCTACCATGGAGACAGCTGTTTCTCCATCCAAATATGGTCCCTTATGAAATCCCTGCCTATTCCTGATTGTTTCCCAGAACCCAATTGGTTACAGTTCATGATAAAAAAAAGGGGGGGTGCAGTCTGCTGAATACATCGGGGGTTATATGAAGAGCTGATTGGCAGGCAATTGGGAAATCATTTGTTGCTTGTGACCTTTCCTCTAAAATTTATGTTGCCAAGTAAATGGCCAAAAATTGTGTGGTCAGTGGTCTTTAGGTAAGAAATTAGAGGGACATGTGAAAAGAGTGTTTAAAAATAAAAATGTCAAAACCTGTAATTTCTCCTGTCAGTGAAACCTGGTGATGTTTCCCATTAGGGAGAAGTGAGCTGGTAGAATATTATTTTATATACCACTCTAATTCCTCAGCTTTCATGATCTCAATATTAATTACCAGCATTTAAATGAAAAATAAGGGAGAAGGAAGAAAGAAGTATACCAGACTCTTTAATCACAAAGCTTTGTGGGGCGTTTTTCTTTCTTCTTTTTTTTCAGAGAGAAATTTGATCTTGGGCAAATGTCAGGGCGTTTTTTGAAGTCTGTGTTACAATATCAGTTCGTTGCAAGCACAGAGCTTCATCTGGATTTCATAAATATTGTATGGGACTCCATTGCCATCGCCTTCCTCATCACCATCTCTGGCTAACTCAAGAGCCTGTCCTCTCCTCTACACCTCCCCCTACCCCCACCATCACACACACACAATTGCAATCCACTGCAGTTGTCACGAAAAGCCAATTGGTGATATTTCAATCAGAATGTTCTTATAACAAATTCCATTCAAATTCTCTCTGAAAGGGAGTTAAGGTTTCATCCTGCTGCTTAGAGAGTGATATGCTAAATCCCGCTCCCTGGGACCTGGCAGCCATCCAGAGCTTTGTAATTTATAGTTCTCCTTCCTGATGCTGACGGTGACCTTGGAACCTCACTGCCAGGGATATTTCTTAAGTTCACACCCCATCTTCCATTCTCCCTTGTGAATTCCCTGTCTATCCCTGAGTGCTCCCCAGAACCCAACTGGTTACAGTTCACAATAAAAAAAAAGGGTGTAAACAGAGTCTGATTAATACATCGGGGTTGTGTGAAGAGCTCTGTGGCAGGTAATTGGGAGATTGTTTGTTGCTCGTGACCTTTCCTCTAAAATTTATGTTAGCAAGTAAACAGCCAAAAATTGTGTTTAAAGGTGGTTTATATCTGACAGAAACTATTAGCTGGCTCTGGCGCACTCCATATAGCAAGGACTCCCTAAAGGAAGGGAGGCAGGCCCTCTACTACAGTCTTCAGCTATTTCTAGCTGAGTAATAAGCAAAATAGCTAAAATTCCTAGGATTGCAGATTCCCATCAGCGCTGTGTTGTTGAACACTCAGAACACAGTAATAACATGTAAAAGGGGTGAACATGCACGATTCTAATCCACGTGGGGCTTTGTGACAGGGTGACAGGCTTTCTAGAGGGGGACACCAAAGACATGTAATTAAGAGAAGTTTCGTGGTTGATGTAAACATGATCCTGAGATAGGGAGCTGTCTCTGAAATCAAAGCATTAAGAGGTATGCCAGTTAGAGGAGAGCAGAACACCATGCCCTGCCTCTTCAGAGCCAGTTTGTCAGCCAAGCCTGACAGGTGTTTGGAATCCACAGAAGTGAGCTCATTCCATGGGTTTCTGAAACCAGAGTTCATCTTCCTGGTTTTATGTTTCTTCATTCTGCACCAGGAATTGATTGGTTTCTGAGGAGCTTATCTTTGGAGGCAACATAGTATAGTGGAAAGACCACTGCTTGGAAGAGTTGGACATGATGGCCTGTGAAGTCTCCTCCAGGTATACATCTGTGAGTCTGGTACCTGTATGATTTCTAAGAATGGAGGGTCTTTATGGAGAAACGAAGAGAAAATATTGCCCTGAAATTTCTCCGTGCCCTACTGTAGTTGTAGGGATGAGACCCTCCTGGGATGGGATGATTCATTCCTTGCTTCTTTTGGATACAGTAAAATTCTGCCTGCTTTGTCAGCTTTCCTAAGAATATGGTATATTGCGTGGAAATTGGATGCTAACAAGATCTGCATGGATAAATTAGACTCTTAACTTTTTATGTTATTTCAAAATTGGAATGGACTCTAATGACAGTAAAAATTAATGTTCTGTTTCAGATAAATGGCACTGACGTTGTTGAATTCTCCTGATTAGCCAAAAAAAAAAAAATAAAACTCTGCTCGGCACATACTAGAGGCTCTCACACCTCCATCTCCAATGTAAGCAGCTTTGTCCTGAACATGTGAACAGTTTACAAAAAGAGTGTGTCTGCCTTGAAAGCCATATCATTCAAATGACAAGGGGAAGTGTGTCGTTTCTGAACAGCAGGGAAGCAGCATCCTTAGATGAATTTACCATGCCTTCCTGGTAATCAAGTCCAGAACCAGACTTGCCGTCTTCAGGAAGCCTTTCCTGACTGCTCTAGTTCCAAACGATTTTTCTTTCCTCTGAACATCTAAAGCTGTTCTAGTCAATATAATACAATGTAGAACTTGCTTGTAAGGATTTTCGTTCTCGGTTTTCTGGCACAGTACTTGGCACATAGAAGGCATTTAATAAATGTTCAATCACACTGCCTGTCTTTCCATCTGTGAGTAAGCACCGTCTTCTAGCCAGATAGACTGTACACTCCCCAAGGAACCGTAACTTGTTTTTATGGATCCCCTGTGCTTGACCATCCAAGGGACTGGGGTTTGGGTGGATGAAACAGAGAAGATGGTGGATTGATCAACTGGTAGTCACTGCAGCTGATCCAAAACATCTAACCTGAGGCTCAAGCTGCTCCACTGAGTATCTATTCCCTAACAATTCAATTCATTTGTTAATTATCATAATTAGAATCTATTTATTAAGCACTTACTTTGTGCATGGAAATGTATTAA
Organism: Gracilinanus agilis; assembly: GCF_016433145.1. Taxonomy (NCBI): domain Eukaryota; kingdom Metazoa; phylum Chordata; class Mammalia; order Didelphimorphia; family Didelphidae; genus Gracilinanus; species Gracilinanus agilis. Next base: position 311,553,460 of record NC_058131.1, read on the forward strand.
GTTTCTGAGGATAACTAGACAAAGACATTATTTGTTCTTGCCCTAAAGTAGATTACATTTAGGGGGACATAACAAATTGATCCTCAGTTCTTCCCAGAGTTATGTCACAGATTCCACTGGAGGTAAGGTCACCCTTCATGGAGAACAAATTGGGTCTCCTCTCTAACTGAGTTAAACGAAAGCCTAGCTCCCCTTAAAGAACCTATTTCTGTTCAATTACACAATGGCGGAGGGGGAGTGTCTCCAGCCTTAAATAGAGAGTCAGATTCTCAGGGACTGGCCATTTAAGTAATCATCCCATTCCTAGATATCCTTTGTTCTATCTAGGAGATTAGGGAGGGTGTGTGAAAGAATGGAAGTAGAGACCCATGTATAGAAGGACATGGCCAGAGGGGCCCCTAGGAGATATTAGCATCTCCTCTAGGGAGAAACCTCCAAAGGTCCCAATGGGGAGAAGCTGGGAGCCAGAGGCATCCTAGGGTTAACCTCTACAGGGAGCCTCCACAAGTGGGATATCCAACAGATTCCCAAGAATGGATTAGGCTGCATTATCTGAAGGACTAATTAGCATTCATTTACTGGAACTCCAGTTCAGCTAAAGTGGATCTAGCAAACCACCAAACTCATTCTTAGACCCTGCCAGAGCCTGTTGATTTTTCAATTGAGGACGTTCTTCCTAAATGCTTCCCAAAGGAGTTCCAGGTAGTGGCTCCATCCCTTAAATGGGAAATTTCAGGATTGTTTCTTCCCCTCCAATTTGTTCTAAAGGGGTTGGAGTGCTGAATTCAAATCTTGTCTCTGGCCTTTGGCCATCCTATAGTCATGGGCAAGTGACTGTCTCTCTGACCTTCTGTTTTCTCATTTGTAAAATGAAGGAGTTGACGAATGATCTATAAGTTCCTTTGCAGTTCTTCTCTCATTTCTCCTTCCACTTGTGTCCTAGAAGAGATTTTTTTATGCCAGGCATCATGAAATTTCTCTGTCCAAATGAATCACCTCTTTTAGCCATGCCCCCTAGCCTCATATGAGACTACTTGGTGCAGCTTTTTATGAAAGCCTGGGAAATAGCTGGTCAAAGATGGTTTACACATTAAGCTTAGACTTGTGAAGAACTCAGGGAAATGGTGATGGAAGCAGGTAAAGCCTCTGATCTTATGGGAGATCTTGGGATGTTTCCCATCGTTCCAAGAAGGTGCACAAAGCCATCATTTTTCAAGCCTGTGTTTTCTAAAGAGGATTACATACTTTGGCATTTCCAAAAGCGAACCTCAGGTACAGTTTGGTATTTTTTAGACTGGGGGCCTTTTTGTGTGTCATGGACACCTTTGGCAGGCTGCTGAAGCCTATAGACCTCCTTCTCAGAGTAATGCTTTTAAATATATAAAGTAACATACATTCAATTAGAGTACAAAGGAAACTAATTGTACTGAGTTATAGTATTGAAAAAATAAAAGGTAGATTCTCAAACTCCTGTTTAAACAGCGACAGTCAGATTTCATTTTGAGGCTTTTTCTTCTAGTTCTTAAGAAACACTTGACAAGAACAGGGTGCTGGGTAAATCTGCAGGAAGAGGAGTGGGCACCTGTGCCCTAAGGGACTGGTGGTGTTGTTTTCTGCATGAGTCTTTTTTCTTCAAGAAGCTACAGGGAGAATAAACAGTCAGTACAGACACTGCTACCCTTTAGACCGCATACATATTCTCTCTCTCTCTCTCCCCCTATTCTATCTTTCTCTCTCTCTCTCTCCCCCCTTCTCCCTCTCCCTCCCCCTCTATGTCTCCCTCTTTTCTCTGTCTTTCTTTCTCCTCCTCTATCTTTCTCCTTCTTTCTTCCTCTCTGTCTCTCTCTATCTCTTCTCTCTCTGTCTCTGTCTTCTCTTTTTCTGTCTCTCTATCTCTTTCCCTCTCTGTCTCTGTCTCTCACTGTTTCTGTCTCTGTCTCTGTCTCTGTCTCTGTCTCTCTCTCCTCCCCACCCCCCCAATCATAGGGCTGGAGACTGAATTCCTTCTTTCGGGCTCCATTGGTTACCATTGCCTCCCTTCCCCACAATCCAGCACATCAGTTGTAGGCCAGTCAGGCTGAGAATCAATCAGGCTTGCTCCCTTCAGTACAGGGGCTGAGCAGTGGATTCACATGATGCCTCTCCCCAAAAAAGATACATCATGACCCCTTCCTCCAGTCCTTTCCAAGAAATCAAACAAAAGGTTTATTTCAAAAGCAAATTTGTTGCCAATTCTCTCCCCTCCCCCACCTCCACCCCCATTTCTAAGGCAGGAACATGGGTGGGTTTTATACTGGACCAGGAATAGTTGCAGACCTCCTGACACTCCATCCTGGTCTACATTTCCTTTTTCATTGTTTTCTGTCCTTGTGGATTTGTCTAGGGTTAGTAAATAGAGTTTAAATAGCTCAAATTCAGAAAATCTTGTCTCTCCCACTACTAGGTATGTGACCTTGGAGAAGTCACCTCATCTCCATGTGCTTCAGACAGCTCCATAGGATAGGACATATTTAGTCAAAAATGGATTGTGATCTGCTTTGGTAATTGGAATTCCCATGCTGGGAAACCTCACCCCTTTCCACCCTCCCCAAGGGAATGACATCACAACTCCAGTGCAGTTCAAGGTTGAATTTCTCAATGTCTCATGATGGATCATTTCATCCCTTCTGATGTTGGTGAGATGCCCTTGTAGAGGTCAAGGCTAGGCGTGAAGACCTCTTCCCATCCCAGGATGATAAGTGACTCCCTGATGACTTTGATGCAATTCTAGACATGATTTTCCCATCCTAGCCTTGGACAAACTAGTGGCAGAGCTAGGCATGAGCTCAATAAGTGCTTCTCTCAGTGCTTTCTAGGAGATAACCGAATTGCTAGAGGGACACCCGTAGACTCTGCTACTTAATAGCTGCATGACCTTGAGTAAGTCACTTTGCTTTACTGGGCCTCAGTTTCTCCTCGTAAAATGAGGGAGGGGATGGACAAAATGACCTCTAAGGTCTTCTAACTCAATCTACAATCCTAGAATTCATACACCCAGTTTAGACAGGTCAGTGGCATTGCTGGGCATACCTTGCTCTCCCCACCCCCAGTTTGGTATTTTTCACCCCAAACACTTAATATCAAACCTGTCCCCCTGCCCCTAGAGATCCATTTATGTGTGATGTTCTTGGTCAGCCTTGGGCAGCTTCAAAAATGAAGGATGTGGAAGGAAGGGAATCAGGCAGCTCCACAGAGACCCGACTCATTCAAGGAAGGAGAGCCATGAGTGGCTGGCCCAAGCCAGGGGAATAATATTCACAGAACGAATAGGGAGGGGAAGCAAAAGGACATAAATACAGTTCAGGGGGATTGGTTTGATGAGAGACACGAGGGATTGCATAGCTGGCCCTGAGTGGAGGAAGTGCGAGTATCTGGGACATAGAGAAGACATGATGATCAGGATTGAAAGGCCTGGGGATTTGGGGAAAAGAACTGAGCATGGAATTTGATTATGAAACAACAATGGTGGGGAGTGCAAAGATAGGGGCCTGCAATGACTCTGGAGACAGAGCCATGGACCATGCAGAATATCCATCATCTTGGACTGGCTAGGGTTGGAGCTGTTCCTGAGGCAGGGGCAGAATCCACCACAGTCTAAGCTGATATTATTAGGTCACTCCAGGTTTTTATTCTTGAGAAAAGGAGGTAGAAGAGGGAGAGTAAAGTATAGAGTCTATGAGAAGAAGCAGGAGTATGTTGGGGATAAGACATCAGAGTGGGAGAGATGAGAGATGTCTGGGAGGGATGGGAAGGAAGAATTTCAAGGAGGGCTTGGGGAGAGGAGGAATAAGAAAGTTAAGAGTAGAATGGAGTGTAAGAGTGATGGGATGAGGGGAATCTAGGAAAGGAGGAAAATTGGGGGGAGATAAGGAGAGAAAGGGCTTAAAGTGCTGGGGTAAAGGGTGAAAGAAGAGGTGCCTGGGGGAAGGTGAGCAGATTGAAAGAGGAAGTGTCAAGAAGGTATGGGATAAGGGAGCTTCTGGGAAAGATAGGGGAGAGAGAAGAAGAAAAGAAGGGGGCAGGGACCAAGAAGGATGAAGCCCAGAGATCCTGGTGAAAGAGAAAATTAAGCAGTTGAAGGGCATCCACCAGAGGTGGCAGAGGGAAAGTCATGTAGATCAGGTTTAGGGTGCTCTAGAGGCAAGAGGCCCACATAGTCGTTCAGCATGCACCTGAATGGAGGAACACCAGAACTGAGCCAAGCCCAGAAAGAAGATAGCCAAAGGAAGACAGTTCATGGCAGAGAGGCTGAAGGGACCAGGAGTCAGGAGACCTGGATTCTGATGCTGACAAAGCTGTGAGCCCTTGAGGCACATTCCTCCCCTTCTCTGTGCTTCAGTTTTGCCATCAGCAAAAATAAAGGTTTGGGATGAGATGATATAGTAAATCTGTGATTCTACAAAAGTTGTAATCAACATGAAAGTCTCTAAGACCCCATGCAGCTTTGATATTCAGTGATTCAATGCAATAATGAGCTATCCTGATGTCAATCCTGGCTCCTGATCTCACCTTCCCACTCTTCCAGCCTGTGCCTGCAGCTGCTGTAGAGAAGGTCTCCACTGAGTCATCCACACTCTGGTACTCAGCTTCCCTTGTGCCCAAAGGCGCACATTAGTGAGAGGTCTGGCTGGATCCCACAGTCATTCTGCAGTGAGAATTTACAAGTGACACATATCTTCCAAAGGTTACTGAAGGATGAGCAAAAATGTCAGCCATAATCCTGAGGAATGGAAGCTCTTCAGTCTGATGTATAGCTTTAGATTTCTGAAATCCCAGATTCTAGATCTGCTTTAGGAGATAGGTCTTTCTTTCCCTGGGTAGACACCCACTGGCTTGCCTCCATTACTCATTGGAGGAAAAGGTCCAGATCCTATTCTGGCTTTAGGTTGATACAAATAGCCTCTTGGCTGTATCTTCATCCAACCTCATCCCTTGCATGAGAGATTTCTAAAGTTTCTGTTAGTTATTTATTATTCATTGATCTGCCCTAGTTGTTTTGTTTTTTAATTTGGTGGAGGGAGTGGGAAGGGGCAGAGAATTAATTTCCCTGCTTTTGAATTAGATATCTGAAAAAATGTTAATTTGTGACAGAATTTTCCTCTTCAAAGTTTTGTTCAAAGGGGTCATTAGAAGCAAGAGATTTGGCTGGGGAGGGAGAAAAGGAGAGAATTAGTTTTCTCACTCTTCATTTAGACTTCTGAAAAAAAATGTTCAGCTGTGGCATAGTTTCCCTCTTGGAAGGTTTTTTTCAACGAGCCTTAGAAACAGGGGATTTTTGCCACTCCATCCCTGAGCATAGAGGCCAATGGAGACCAAGTTAGATTAAGATGACTTGTCCATGCCACAAGAACTGGAAGTTTTGAGGTTTCAAAAGGTATTCTCACCAGAAGTAAGTCTGGATGGTCATACCTGACATTCAGTGACATCATTACATTTGTGGAACATTGCTTTCCCTGACCATCTGCTGACCAATGAAAACTGGGCACTTGTTCCTCTGAATACTAATAGGTGTGGAGCAGGAAAGGACCACAGAATACATCTAATCCAACCCTTTCATTTTAGAGATGAGAGACTATCAGAGACAGTTTGAGTGACGTGTCAGATTTCAGAGATCTTAAGTAGAAGAGTTAGAATTTGAACTTGGGTTCTCTGACTCCAAACCAAGTACTTTTCCAGAGAGAGACAGAGAGACTGAGACAGAGACAGACGGAGATAGAGACAGAGATAGAGATGAAGACAGAAGGAGACAGAGATGGAAAGAGAGAGAGAGACAGATGGACAGATGGACACCAGATCTTGAACCTGCTCCTACTTTATGGACTGAGAATTTAGAATAAGATAGTCTTGTATTCTCAGTGGACTATTTTTTTCCATTTCTCTCTCTAGAACACCCACAGCCTGACTTGTAAGATTTTCCCTTGAGCTTCTTGGATATTTCTTTAAGGTATGAGGTTTAATAAAGTTCATGAAAGGCTCCTTAGAAATAAAGTAGTGAATTTACAAATAAGTCATACTTAAAACTAAAATGATCCTGAGGCAATCTGGGCATCAAAATCTGTGTATTAAAAAAGAGGTTCATAGTTTTGTTAAGTCCAGAGACTGGGATATTCATCTCCTCCATAGTTAATTACTGTCTGGGGGCTTAGGCTGTTCTAGTCTGTATTTTGATTTGATCCCAGAAGAACTGGGAGATCACAAGTGGTTCACTTACTTTGATGGCAGCCAATAATGGAGTAATTGAGATTGTTGGATACCCAGAAATCTGTGAAGATCAGTCACTTTCAAAATATAGATGTTTTTTCAAATTTTGCTATGTAATAGTTAGATGCAAAAAATTTCTAACATTCATTAAAAAAATTGAATTGTCAAATTTTCTCCCTCCCTCCTTCCTCTCTGCACTCCTTGAGAAATGGGAGGAATCACTTTTAAAGGGGCTGTCAGTTGTCTCTGAGACCCTTGGTGGGGGGAAGCAATTCTGTAATAACACTTGGAGGGGTCTGTAATGTGGGTACCCTTTGGTACCGTATACAGTCAGTCAAACAACAGGCATTAAATGTTTAAAAATTATGTGCCAAACTTTTGTTGTTGTTGAGTTGTTTATGTTGTATCCAATTCCTTCATTTGGGAGTTTTCTTGGCAAGGATACTGAAGTGGTTTGCTCTTTCCTTTTCCAGCTCATTTTTTACAGATGAGAAACTGAGACCACCAGGGTTATTGACTTGCCCAGGATCACACAGCTAGTAAGTTTCTGAAGCTAGGTTTGAATCCACAAAGATGAGTCTTACTGATTCCAAGTCTGGCATTCTATCTACCTCACCAATCAATGGCAACCTATTCATACTTTCCATTCTGAATGACTTGCCTGTGTCCTCGTATAGTTCTTTTCAAAATCAGTGCCTGATCATCTGTATTATTATTTGGTCCATGGACTGCCAGGTGGCCACAGCTCTTGATCTGAGGGGGGAAAAAAACAAAACAAGACATCTGCCCAAGGCTTCAGGAGTCAACAGTGTGACATAGGAACCCTTCCTTCCCCCAAAAGGCTAACATGGTCTTTACCTGAATTAATGAAGGCATTGATAGGATCTAGAAGAGGTTTCAGGGAGGTGAAATTTGATTTGACCTAAGTAAAAACTTCCTGCCAACTTTGGGCTGGCCAAAAGTAGAATGAGCTACCTTTACAGAAAGCAAGATGATCGCTGGAGTGCTATAGAAGGCATGCCCCATTTAGGTACAAATTGGGCGAGATTACATCTACAATTCTTTGCAGCTCTGAGAATTTATGATCCTGTGAATAGGAGACTCTCCCTGGATATGCTGTAGAAGCCCCCGTTTCCTGGCAAGGCTGGTCATTCATATGCTCACTCTGTATGTAGCACGTGCCATCTTGGAACGTTATATATCCAGAAGTGCTACTCAGCATATTTCTCTATTGATTCACAAGAGAAGGAAGCATGTGTTTACTAAGTGCCTACTATATGGAGCAGCTAAGTGGTACAGTGGAAGAGCACCAGGCTTGGAGCCAGAAAAACTCATCTTTTTGAGTTCAAATCTGGTCTTGGACACTTCCTAGCTGAGTGACCCTAGCCAAGTCATTTCACCCTGTTTGACTTAGTTTCTTCATCTATAAAATAAGCTGGAGAAGGAAATAGCAAACCACTCTTGTATCTTTGCCAAGAAAACCCCAAATGGGGTTGCAAAGAGTCGGAACTGAATGAAACAACTAAATGACAAAAAAATGTGCCAGGCACTATGAAGTATCTCATTTGATCCTCAAATTTGTATGTTGTCATGCCCTGAAAGGGACTAGAGGATAAAAGGGAGCATGTCATTTCCCAAACTATAGATGACTACTTAGGTATGTGGGCCACATTTAGTAGTATAATAGAAGTCAGCTTTTACATAATATTTTAAGGTTTGCAAAGTACTTTACGAACATTATCTCATCTTATTCTTATAACAAACATGGCCAATAAGTATTATCATTATTCCCATTTTACAAATGAGTCAATTGAGGCAGGTGGAAGTTAAATGACTTGCCCAAGATCATTCATGTATCTATTAAGTGTCTGACACTGAATTTGAAGTCAAATTTTCCTGACTCCAGTTTACTACCTAGCTGCCTCTAGGCATGTGTCTGGAGCTTGAATTCTTATTAAATGACCTTCTTCACAGATAAGGGAAAGTAGCCCCAGAAACCTGGCTGGGAGAGCTTCTTTCTTTTTCTTTCTTTCCCTTCCTTCCTTCCTTCCTTCCTTCCTTCCTTCCTTCCTTCCTTCCTTCCTTCCTTCCTTCCTTCCTTCCTCTCTCTCTCTCTCTCTCTCCTCCCTTTCTCCCTTTCTCCCTTTCTTCTCCCTTTCTCCCTTTCTCTCTTTCTCTTACCTTCCATCTTGGAGTCAATACTGTGTATTGGCTCCAAGGCAGAAGAGCAGTAAGGATAGGCAATGGAGGTCAAGTGACTTGCCCAGGGTCACACAGCTGGGAAGTGTCTGAGACCAGATTTGAACCTAGGACCTCCCGTCTCTAGGCCTGGCTCTCAGTCCACTGAGCTACCCAGCTGCCCCCTTGGGAGAGCTTCTTTCTTGCTGTTATTTGCTTTAGGTTATGGAGAAGGTAGATGGAAATAGTGGAGCTAGGGGTTCTTAGCATTTGGAAGAAGGACAAGGGAAGAAAGACTGTGTGAGATGGAGGAGGACAGTAGTGTCTAAACCTTTCCTGGTACCTTCACAGTTACTTCAGAGCCAGCACAAAGGGAGTTACACAGAAAATCCCCGAGGATGCTACTGCTCAGAGATGGGGGAGATGGAAGATGATACTGATCTAAAACAGACGTTTTAGCAAGAAAGTCACAGACTCCGTCATCACAGGCCAGTGCTCCCCTCCTGGCTCCTTCTTTCCCTCCTTAAAACACTAAGCATTATCCATCTATGTGCAGAAGAACAATATGGTGGATGCTAGGAGCATTATAAAGAGAAATCATATAGGTCCTGCCCTCAAGCAGGTAAATAGTCCAGCGGTGGGGCATTGGGAAAGGATATAGAAGTAGCTACAATATGCATCAATGTATTAGAGCAGTTCACTCAAGAAGCCAAAAAATTCAAAGGAGAGGAGGGATGAGGTCAAAGCCCCCAGGCGTGGATTGCACTTGAACCATCCCTAGCAGATGAGGTGTGTGGTGGAGGATGGTGGGTGTGAATTGTGAATTGTATATTGTTTATAACTGTGTTTTTTCTCAAATACTTGTGTGTACGGAGGTGGGTGGGTGGCAGTTTGTAAATTTTATTCTTTTAAATTGAACATTCATTCAAATTGAACATTTTGCACCTGGAATTGACTGAGCATAGCCTTAGTCCCAGCCAGCATGCAGGTAAACTTCAAGACCGCCTAGCTATGTCCAGAGTTTGACTCATTAATTCAAATGATCTTGAATGCTGGTCTGGGTAGGGTCATACTGCCCTCTCCCAACAGTCCCGTCACTGTTCCTTTTGGTTTCTGCCTCAGCTACATTTTAAAGGAATGATCTTTCCTCTTAGAAAGGAACTGTGCTGAGTTCTTAAAATCCTTGCTCAAGAATCCTTGCCCATTTCTGTAAATGAAGGCACGCATGGGACTGGATTGCCCTCTATTTCTCTTCTTCCATGAGGGTATTCATATTAGAGCTTATTTGCTCTTTCTTTATCCATTACGTGCTTTAAAATGAAATTAAACCATTACACATGACACAAATGACTAGGCCCCTCTCCTAAGCACAAACGCTTAATTGGCATCAAAGGGCCAGATCTCTCTAATACATGCTAGAAAATGTCCCCGTTTTTTTTTTTTTTTTTTTTTTTTTTTTTTTAGTTTAAAGGTCAATGAGAATATTTTACTTTAATTTGACAGGCACAAAAGGAATAATGTAAGATTCTTTTATGCTCAGGTAATGCACGAAGAAATCTATAAATCAAGCGAAGGGGAATATTAGATCATGCTCATATCTGAACCCATCTGGCTTAGTTCACGAAAGGATCAATAGGAGTGAGAGGGCTCAGAAGACCTGGTGATTTATGCCTCTGCATCCAAGGGGAAAAACATTTGTACTTTTTAAAATCACTTCATCTTATCCTAAAACAATAGGGTCTAAAGGAAGTTGGTCTTCACCTCATATACCTTCAACCAGAAATTTGAAGATTGCTTTTTGATTTTCAGTGCCGGGGAAAGAATGATTGATTCCCAAGCCCCATTCATCTCCATGACTCTGCATTCCCAGATATTGTGTCCAGTGTTTCTGAAGGCTGCTGTGAATGCAGAGGTGTTGTGCAATAGAATTAACCCAAATTGCATCTGAGTGATCGTTGCCGGGGGATGGAAGCTCAGAGCTCTTCGGCATTGGTTCTCCATGCCATACACATCCATTAAAATCCTGTCTTCCTCACAAAGGCCTCGTCTTGTCGAAATCCCCAGGGTAGAAGAATGTGTCATCCATCTCTAATCCCACTTGATGTCAGATCCAACCTTTGGGCTTTGCATCACTCTCTGAACATCCAGGATTGGTTGGAGGGTGTTTGTGGTGTTCAGTACATTCTTACCCTCTGAATGACACTCCCAGCAGGCCAGAAAGCCACCCAAACTCCTCTATGGCAAGCAGAAAATTGCATTTGATGAGTTCTGAGTGTGTCAGGGAGAGCAAGACAGAGCAGAGGGAGAGGCCTCACAGACAGGGCAAGAAGGGACAGTGAGATAAATGCAACCTAAATATCTTTTAGGTTGTATCTTTTCTGGCAGCTTTATTTTGGAGGAATAATATATTTTCTGTGAATCATGGTCAGTACAGGAAGTTGGGACTTGGTTTGGTTTCCTGGGATTTGACTTTGAGAACACACTTAGAACTCAAGTTGCCTCCTCCAGACAGCTGCTACAGAGCCATGCATACCAGATCGATACCCTCCTCAATGCATGTGGCTTAAATGCTTACTTCAGAGGGCCATTGATCCGGCTGATGAAAAAGGGGGCCAGAATATAAACAAATGGGCTCTGATTGGGAATAAATGTGAATATTCACTTGAAAAGGATCAATAAGTAAATTAAAATTATCCACATGTTTGCTTTCCTTGGTTTCATCAATAATGAAGAGCACGCTGCACCAAGTTATTCTTTCCTCTCCCCCAGCCTTAGAGAGAACTTGGCTGCTAATTTAGCAGAACCATGCCTTGGGGCCTGGCTGTCCTGGTTCTGTTCTGTCTCAGCCTGGAGGCCCTGGGAGCTTACTTCTGGCTCAGATTCAGTCTTGTGTTAAGACATTCATTTTGAAGGGCCTCACAGTGTTTTCTTTGGTGTTATACTTGACATGCATGATCTAAATTCTTTTTAACAGACCTATCCATTCTGCTTTCTGTTCACACGTGCCATGGCTCTCCCTGCTCCGACGCAGCTCTGTATAACATATGCAATAGTCCAGAGCTGCTAATAAGGAAACTACTGCGATCTGAGGGAAGTTACTGAGGCTTCCTTAACCAGGGAGGTTAACATGGGAGATGTGGCTGGTGTGACTGGCTGAATGATAGTATGCACAGTTGAAAGGGACCTCAGATGTCGCCTCTATGAAACTAGTCCTGATTAGGAATCCTTTCTCCTAGACTGATGACAAATGTTCAGCTGGCATCTGCCTGTAGACCTTTAGTGAGGAGAGACTCATAACTTCCTGAAACAGCTCATTTCACTTTGGGACAGCTCTACATGTCAGGGAGTATTTTCTTCACATCCCTCCAGGCTACATCCCTTCGGTTTCTTCCCATTGTTCCTGGTTCTGCCTTTGGAGGCTATGCACAACAGGGCTTTGCATGGTAACCTTTCAAATATTGATGCCGGCCATCATGTCCCCCTTAAACATTCTCTTCTCTAGGCTTAGAAGACTTTTAATTCCTTCTTTTCAATCCTTGTATGGTGAAGTTTCCAGTCACCTCCCATCCCGATCAGCCTCTCTGGACATGTTCTGATTTGTGATGCCCAGGCTATGCAGGATGCTCTAGAAGTGGGCTAATGGAGTGTAGTCTACATGTGGTCAATCTGGGCAAGATAGTTTGAACTTGTTGAAGAGAGCAAAGAACTCTCTTATTGACTTCTCACTTAATTTTGGGAAATTGAGGGTCATAATGTACAGGGCCAACTATGTCACAGCAGCAAGACATTACCAGAAGTAAATCTTGGAATTGTGGTCTATGCATGCACACCCACACAAAGAAACATAGAAAACTGAGTAATTATTGGAGATTGACCACTGCCAGCTTCCCCAGGGGGCATTGCAGCTCATCACTGGCCCTTCCATGCCTCAAACAACAGTTCAGGTTCATAGATTCAGAACTGAAAGAGAACTGAGTGTCCTAAATAGACAAGATGCCCAACTTCTCATTTTTATATAAAGAAACTAAGGCCCAAGGATATTTACTGGCCTACCCAAGGTCACATAGGTAGTTATCAGAGTTGGGTTTTGAATTTGGGCCCTTTGGCTCCAGAGCCAGTGCTTTCTCCACTATACCAGGTCACTTCTCCCTGTACTGTGTTGCTTTTCATTGACTGGTTATGGTCCTTGCACTTTTTCATCTTTGTCAGCCTTGCCTTGGCTATCCAATTTTTCCTTAGATTGACCTCTGTGATATTGGAAATTTGGGGGTCCTTGAACTGATCTTGAGGTCCCTGGTCTAAACTTCTTGTGGACATTTAGGACTCTTAAAACTACATTTCCCATGATTCCTCTTGCATAATACAGGTGGGCAGGAAGTATAATTATGTAGACAGAGGTATAAAGACTCAGGACTTGATTGGTATGTTCTCTTTCCTGCTGAAGCAGCCAGGTGGGAAGGTATGGCTTAGCAATTGAACTAGCTTTTATCAGGCATGTGGCTTTAATTATCAATATGGCTATCAATAAAACCCTAATATTTGTATATATATCCATTTTATTTCTTACACCAAAGGTATAAAGACTCAGGACAGGATTGGTACTTCCTCTTTCCTGCTGAAGCAGCCAGATGGGAAGGTATAGCTCTTATCAGGCACGTGGATTTAATTATCAATATGGCTATCAATAAAACCCTAATATTTTTATATAAATCCATTTCATTTCTTACACCTCCCAAGGTAACACATTAGTCCCAATCCAGAGCACCCCAGTGAAAGCTACCAGATACTTCCAATCACAGCCACCACAGGATCACAGAATACTAGCATCAGAAAGAATTTCAGAGGTCATTTAGTCTGACAATTATGTAAATAGTCATCCCTTCTACATTGTTCATCACAAATAATTATCTGACCTTTACTTGAAGAACTCTTCTAATGGGAAACATTGCCTTTGGAGATATCACATTCTACTTTGGGACAGCTCTAATTCTTGGGAAATTTTTTCCATTCATTAGGCCAAAATTTGCCTCTCTATAACTTCCTTCCCTCCTTCCCTTCTTTCCTTTCCTTCTGTTCCTTTCCTTCCTTCCTACTTTACTTCTTTCTTTCTTTCCTTCCTTCCTCCCTCCCTCCCTTACTTTCTTCCCTTCCTTCCTTCTTTCTTTCCTTCCTTCCTTCCTTCCTTCCTTCCTTCCTTCCTTCCTTCCTTCCTTCCTTCCTTCCTTTCTTCTTTCCTTTCCTTTCTTTTCCTTTCTCTCATTCTCTTTCCTTATTAGTTTCTTTATTTCTTTTAAATAACTCTTACCTTCCATCTTAGAATCAATACTAGTTTCAAGGCAGAAGAGTGATAAGGGCTAGATGATAGGAGTTAAGTGACTTGCCCAGGGTCATACAACTAGAAGTATCTGACATCAAAGTTGAACCCGGGACCTCATGTCTCCATGCCTGGCTCTCAATACACTGAGCCTCCTAATTATCCCCCTCTAAATTTCACTGATTACTTCTAGTTTTCTCTGGGACCAAGAAAGATAACTAATTTCTTTCACATGAAAACCCTTCAAATACTTGAAATTCACTTGACCATTTGACTTGACAAATATTGTGTTGTTCTTAAATCAACTCTTTTCTGGGCTAAACATCTCATCTGCTCATTTTAGAACATAGGATCATAGACCTAGAGTTAGAAGGGACCTCCAGTTACTGGACCTCCAGTTGCTTTAGTCAGTCTTTAACTGGACTGGTCTCCAGTTTCTTTGCCATTGTATTTGTCCACTTCTGGACAGGCTCAAATTTGTCGATATCTATCCTGAAGTATGGTATTCCAAACTGAATAGAGCATCTCAGTTGCCTTACCCTGTTTTGGGGTGGTATAGACAATCCAGAATGAGCAACAACCTTTTTTCCCTTCTAAATTATTGATGTGCTCTGCTTTGTTACAGAGGACACTTGCCAACAAAAACACACAAAAAAATCCACCTACAAAGTACTGAAACAATTAGTTTATTGCTTGTTAATAGAAAGGAGGGAGTGTGTCCTTCAGTTTTGTCAGTCTGTTGACTCTCTAAGTTGACTTTATTTACATTTTTGCAGTAACTGTGTACATTGTTTTTTGTGGCTCTGCTTTCTTCATTCTCTGTCACTTCATTTAAGTCTCCCCATGTCTCTCTGGATCCTTCTTATTCATCATTCTTTATGACATAGTAGCATTCCATTTTATTCATATACCAAAATTTGTTCAGCCCTTCCCCAATAGTTAGATACATATTTTGTGTCTAGCTTTTTGTTATCTCCAATAATCCTGTTATAAACATTTTTATACATCTGGGTCTTTTCTGGCTGTCGGTAACTTCATTAGTGGGGAGTAGCAGGAGTGGTATCGCCCCATTGTTGGAATCTCTGGGTCAAGAGGTATGAATAGTCTGGTAACTTTTCTTGCATAATTCCACATTGTTCTCCAAAATAGTTGTACAAGTTTGAAGCTCTGTTAATAATGAATTAGCAAGCCTATGGAAGTCAGAGAGCTGCTTAACCAATTCTTCCAGCCTCCCACAGGCAGCCATAGGTAGGCAGGCGGAAAGGCTTTCCAGAAAGCTGTTCACAATCTCTGGTTTGTTCGTAGTGCAATGAACACCAACTCGTAGTAGAACTGATGAGCAGAACTCATCCAAAGTCATGTGGGACAGCACTAGACAGAGGATGAAAAACAAAAAGAGGCATGTTTGTTTTCCTCCTTTCTGGGAGCAGATGGGGAATCCCCAAAGTGAATTCTGCATTTTCTGTCAATCACCTGTCATCCCTGCCCAGTTCTGAAAACAGTCTGTCTCTAGAGTCTGCTGGTAACAAACAATAGTGGTCATGCGCTTGATGCTTTCCAGTATTGTTCTGTCTCCTCTATTCCTGGGTGAGTCCCAGATTGGTGTTAGGTGAGGACTGTGACTGAGCAAACTCCATGGGAGAATATAGATCTAGAGCAAGTAGGGGTCAAAGATGAAGAACACCAAGCCAATATTGGAAGTTGGGCAGACAGGTCATAGATTTTAGAAACAGAGGGGACCTTAGATGCCAACTAGTCCAATCTTGTTTTGCGGATCAGGAAACTAAGGTCTGGAGAGGTTAAGTGACTGGTACAAAGTCACCCTGGTAGTTAATAATAGAGCTGGGGTTTTGAAACCAAGTCCTCTGACTCTGACTCCAGTGTTCCTTCCACTGTACATGTCAGTCAGGCAAAGAAACATTTATTAAATTCTTACTTTGTGCTAGCCTGCTGTGCTAATAAAGGTTGGAGATCTGAAGCAAAAAGCAAAAAGAAAAAGTATATACCCTCAAAGAGCTTATATTTTAATAATGATAACATGAGCATATGTAGGTTTATACAAAATGTATATTTAACTCTAGAGTCAGGATAATCTCTCATAGAAATTATAAATACTTCTCCTGTATCTTTAAGAATTGGCATCTTGGAAGTGACAATTTAAATGTCATTCCATGAAGAGTATGTAAAGAGACAGAAAGTTTAACTGTCATTCTGGAGGGACTGTTAAATGTGATGGCTGAAGATAGGAAAAGGAAAACATGTTAAGGGAACTGGATTTAACCCTTATTTTTTGAAGAAACATGAATAGGATTTTTGATAAAATACTTTAGTATTCTAAGAAGATTGAATGGCAGGACTGTGTTTCCAGAACTAAAGAAAAGTCAGTAGTTTTAGTAATCATTAAAGATGACTTTGGTTGTCATCTTTCCCATAACTGATATATTATGAATAATGATTCTTTTGTGTTATTGTTTGTCTAGAGATGGAATTAGAATCAAGAGTCAAAGTAGTAAATTAGTGAAGGGGAAGTGAAGTGAGGTGTGGACCAAAAAGAAGATTTGAGAAGGTTAAAAAAAAACCCTCTAATTTGCAGCACTCTATTATCTGGGGATATCTGTGCCCCCCCCTTTTTTTCAATAACCCTTACCTTCCACCTTAGAATCAATACTGTATATTGGTTCCAAGCCAGAAGGGTGGTTCAGGCTAAGCAATGGGGGTTAAGTGACTTCCCCAGGGTCACATAGCTAGGAAGTATCTGAAGCCAGATTTGAACCTAGGACCTCCTGACTTTAGGCCTTGTTCTCATCCCATTGAGCTACCCAACTGTCCCCTCTGTACACTTTTAAACTGGGCAACAGAACCTCCCTGCCAGCTTAGCTTCTCTTCTTGGATTTTAAATGGTCTGTGTTTTCACTAGTGGTGGATGCAGAGCTATGGACCATAGTCCAAGTCTCCAATTCTAAATTCAAGCCAAGAAATAAGCTCTCCCAATTCCTCTGCTCTGGGGGGGGGGTATCATTTACTGCCTCCATGGTGTGGACCCCACATGGGAAACACTGGTCAGAGTGGTGAAGACTCTTATCAGCCTCACCTAATCAGCAAATTCCAGTGGCTCCCTACTACTGTAGCATCAGGATCAAACAAAACCTTTGTTTGGCATTTAAAGCTTTTTTCAACCTGACCCCTTCCTACTCTTCCAATTATCGTACATTCTACAGCTCTCCATACACACCAACCATACAATTCTGCTTGCTCTTCCTACCTCATGGATACTCCATTTCCCATCATCATGCCTTTGTACTGGCTGTCCCCTGTACCAAGAAAGCATTTCCTCCTCACCTCTGCTTTTTAGAATCCTCAGTTACCTTCAGGACTCAGCTCAAAAGAGGGATTTGCATTTAGCTGTTGGAGCCTTCACCTTCTCAGTATCTTCTACCTCCTCTGTATGCATCTTGGATGCAGCTATTTAAATACATATGATCTCATTTATTAGAAAATAAGGTTTTTGAGGGCAGGGACTATCATTGTCTTTCTTGGTATCCTCAGAACTTAGCTTAGTGTCTGGCATGTAGGAATAAATGTTTGAGGATGAATTGATCAGCTTGAGCTGATCATTGAGTGCAGAGATGGACAAACCTAGTATCTGTCATGGATCTTCACTCTCATCCCTTCGGCCTCCATCTCTTACCCTCACTGGTGGTATCCACTGTCCCACCTCACTGCTTTGCTTACTGTGGCGGCAGAGCTTGCTTCCTTCATGACCCAAGGCCAGCAATGGATCAAGTTTCAGTGTATGAACTTGGCATTCTGTCATAAAGCCCTCAGGGAGACCACAGAATTATAAATTTAGAGTTGCAATGGTTCTTAGCATTCATCCAAATCCCTTATTTTACAGATGATTGAAACTGAGATACAGGGACTGGTGAAGCGCTCAATGTAGCATAGTTAAGATTCAAACTCAGATCCTGGACAGCAGAGCAGATGGGTGGCACAATGGATAGAATGCTGGGCTTGGAATAAGGAAGAGTCATCTTCGTGAGTTCAAATCCAGCCTCAGATACTTACTAGCTGTGTGACCCTGGGCAGGTTACTTGACCCTGTTTGCCTCAGTTTTCTCATTTGTAAAATGAGTTAGAGAAGGAAATGGTAAACTAATGTCTTGGCTAAAAGAAAATCCCAAATTGGATCACAAAGAATCAGATACAACTGAAAAAGGCTAACTAACGACGTGGACAGCAAGTTTTATCATTCAGTATGAATGATAAAAAATGATGAACGATAATAAAAAGAATCACCAACATGTATGTAGAACTTAATGCATGTGAAGTAATTTGTGAGCCATAATTTCTTGATTTTTCACGATAGACCTGTGCAAGTATCAGGAGGGATTTTACAGTTGTGGAGACTGAGGCACAAGATCCCAGAGTAAAGTATGAGAGCTGAGCGGTGTATATAGTATTTCCAAATCCCTGGGCCCCTCAATCCCTGGTTTGATGATAGTATACTATATTGTCTCACACTCATTAGTTCTGATCTTGCATCAGCCACACAGTTGTACAAATAAAACCAATGGTCTTTAGTCTTTACCTGCTACAAATGGGGACACAGCTCAGGGGAGGAGCTAATGGCGAGGTAGTATTGGTTGTTTCTTACAGGTGACAGCCAGGTAAAATGCAAAAGATGTGTTTTCTCCCACCTGTCTGGCCTCTGCACATAGGAAACCCAGGGCATGGGAGGAGGCAGGTGTTGAGCTGTATTTGACTTGCTCAGATATTGTCTGCTATAACCTCTGTTCTGGGATCCCCCCAATCCCCTATTCCATTTGCATTGCCCTCATATCTCAGAATGACTCTCTTCTTGTGTCCTCAGTGAGTGGATCAAGGCCCTTGCCAAGACAGTCAGCTCCTTCCATCACCAGGGACCCATTGAGGATCCCTGTTTGGGTGCAGGCCCTGGCTGAGCTTATCCTCAATTTTCAGCCATGGAATAGAGGGGCCCTTTCCTCCTGGGCCACAATTAACCATCTGTGTGGTGTGGAGGAGGAGGGCCCTTGCCAACCTCTCCCTTGGCTCAGACACAGCTTCCCTTAATGAGGAGGTTTTGTGGAAGTTTTAATTATTGCTCCATGCCTCAGTTAATTATTTGCATATGGCTTTTACCAGTGAGAGGAGGATGTGAGTGTGTTCCCTTTCTCCTCATTCCCGTGTTTGGCTCTAATGAAAGGCAGCATGAAGATATTTCCATCACTAATGATGGTGGAAAATTAGTTTCGAATTCCCAAAGGGCTCTGGAAAGATGTGCCAGAGAGGCATAAAGGACAGGCAATGGAGAAAACAGTTGTGGCATGGACAGGCCCACCTCTTCACTTCAGAAAGCGTATAGGATCTTTAATCTAGAGCTGGAAGGAGCCTCAAGGACCGTCTGGTCTAACCTCCTCATTTTTCTTATGAGGCAACTGAGGCCAAGAAAGGTTAAGGGACTTGTTTAACACACAACCCACTGTTTTCAGAAATAAGATTTGAACCCATGTTCTCTGTGTCTAGAAACTGTGATCTCTCCACTGTGCCAGGCTAAATCTCTCTTTTTTCTTCTCACTCTCTTTCCTCTCTGGGTCTTTGTTGAGGGGGCAATGGGCATTCCTTACCTAAATGGCAGTCTGGGGAAAAAAGTCTCTAGGAGGAAGCCACAGGACTCTGTCCTCGGCTTCCGCTGTCCAACATCTTTAGCAGTGACTTGTATGAATGGGTAGATGGCATGCTAATTAAATTTGCAGATGACACAAAGACAGAGGATGAGCTAACAGAGTCAGGATCTGAAAAGATTATGACAAGTTTGAATGAGATGAAATCAAATAAGTATAAATGTAAACTCTTGCATTTGGGCTTTAAAAAAATCAACTCCACAAGTTACAGATGAGAGAGGTAGTTTGGATGACAATTTATATCAAGAAGTCCTGGGAATTTTCATGAATTGCCATGTTCCATGAGTCAAAAGGGTGACATAGCAACCAAAAAAAAGAAAGAAGAGATAATAATTTTAGGCTGTTAATAGAAGCCTCTACACCTAGAACCTGAGAGGTGTTAGTTCCCCTGCTCACTGATCTGGGTTCTCTGCATCTGGAGACCAGGTCGTCAGTCACCCTTGCATTGGCCACATTCTATTCCATTCCCCATCTTGACACCTTGTTGAACCAGTTTAGCTCTTCTCTCCAGGCCCTTGGCCCCTTATCTAATCTCCAAACTTGTCCTGCCTAGCCAAAGCATGGATGACTCCCACCCTCCACTGCTTTCCCTCCAATTTACATACTGCTGAACAAAGCTAGAGTAAATCACAAAATGGTGCTGTGCCCACTACAAATTTATACTACAGTTTCAACTGGGCCCCTCTCTGAGTCAAGTCAATCCATTTATCTACATATTGCCCTTTCTTTCCTCTGACACATCCACCACCCTGGCCTCATTATCTCAGACCTGGATTATTGCAGTATTCTTCTGGTTGGTCTCTTGCCAAATCTACTTACTCTAGGAGGGGGAAGTTGGGATGGGGGACAAAAAAGCAAAATACTGGTGAGGAGGAACAGAGTGAAAGAGAATAGAGCAGGATCTAAGGGGGAAAATAAGGTGGAGGGCAATACACAGTTAGTAATCATAATACTGAATGTGAATGGGATGAACTCACCCATAAAATGAAAGTGGATAGCAGAGTGGATTAAAAACCAGAATCATATTATATGTGGTTTACAAGAAACACATCTGAGGCAGGGTGACACACGGATTAAAGGTAAAAGGCTGGAGCAGAATTTATTGTGCATTGTCTAAAGTAAAAAAAGTAAAAGTAGTAATCATGATACCAGGCAAAGCTAAAGTGAAATTGATCTGATTCAGGACAACTCTCAGAGACTTATGACAAAGAATGTTATCTACCTCCAGAGAAAGAACTGTTCACATTAGAATGCAGATGAAAGCTTGTGATTATTCACTTTAGTGTAATGGAGTTTTTATTTTGGGGTTTTGGTTTTATATGACTATTCTCCTACACCAGTGAACAATATGGAAATCTGTTTTGCATGATAATACATATATAACCCAGATCAAATTTCTTACCTTTGTAAAATTGGAATTTGGGAGTTGCCATCTAAAAGTATATATATTTTCTATGGACACGTGGGAACTATCAAACTACATTTCCCATGGTCCAACAGGTTTCCGGTTCCGGTTCTTTGGGCGTGGGGACACCTGCGTCACCACGCAGAGAATAGTTTAAATGAGAGGAAATCCAAAAGTAAGTCCTCTTTAGCTACCTGAGCGCGTGGAGGTAACAATAATGGCTGGGGCAGCAGTTTTAAATTCTTACAAGCGCGTGGTCTAATGATTTTTATCTCTATCAGCATGGCTTTTATTAAAATACTATTCTCCCTTTTGATCTCGGTCCTCATCATTTTTAATCATAACACCTTCTTTGGGAAGGGGAGGGAAAGAAGAGAGATAATTTGAATTTTATAACTTTAGAAAACTTATGCAAAAAGTTGTTATTACATGTAATTGGTAAGATAAAATATACATATTTTAAAAGTTAAAAAAAATCTACCCTCTCCAGTCCATCTACTTGGCTGTCAAAAATGATTTTTCTAAAGTGCTGGTCTGACTATATCACCCCACTTCCCTACTCTGCAAACTCCATTGGCTCCCTATCACCTCCAAGATCAAATATAAAGCCTTCTTTTTGGCTTTCACAACCTGGTAGCTCTCAGCCCTTTTCAATCTTTTACATATTACTTCCTGTCATGTATTTTGTGGTCCAGTGACACTGGTCTTCTTGCTGTTCCTCAAACAAGACCCTCCATCTCCTGACTGGGCAGCTTCATTTGGCTGTTTACTATGACCAGAATGTTCTTCCTCTTCATCTCTGCTTGCCAGATTTCCTGGCTTCCTTCAAGTTCCAACTTAAATTCTAGTTTTTACAAGGAGACTTTCTTGACTCTCTTTAGCCAAAATCTTCTATAATGTCCCTTCTATCTCTAAATCTCTAAACCTTTGGTCCTAGACTCATCAAGGCCCAGCAATATATAAAAATCTATGAACTTGGGGTAGCTAGGTGGCCCAGTGGATTGAGAGCCAGGTCTAGAGATGGGAGATTCTGGGTTCAAATCTGGTTTCAGACACTTCCTAGCTATTAGATCCTGGGCAAGTCATTTAATCCCCACTGTCTAGCCCTTACTGCTCTTCTGCCTTGGAAGCAATATGCTGTATTGATTCTAAGAGATTTTTTAACGTAATTGGGAAATATTTGATAAAATAAATAACAAATAGAACACAGATAGTATTAATATACAAGCCACTGGAATTCTTATGTACCTTTTTAGTGGCCATATTTCCGTTTGAGCTTGACATCTCTGTGGTACATCAATGGGCTACCTTCTTAGATAGTTAGCTTACTGGAACTGTTCAGAGGCTGGGTGGCCACCTCAGGGAGAGTAAGAAGAACACCACTGCCTGGGAGAGATGGCTTGAGCTAGGTGACTGTTTATTTTTGAAAAGTCTCTGATGTTAACACCAAGAGAAGTAGATGGTGAATCCAAATTAGGTTCAACCAAAGACTCTTTGGGAAAGAGGAAGGGTTGGAAGTATTAAAAGCTTTTTATAATCAAGAGTCTCAGGACTGG
The DNA here is from genome assembly GCF_016433145.1 of Gracilinanus agilis. Classification (NCBI taxonomy): domain Eukaryota; kingdom Metazoa; phylum Chordata; class Mammalia; order Didelphimorphia; family Didelphidae; genus Gracilinanus; species Gracilinanus agilis. The sequence continues at coordinate 311,575,854 of NC_058131.1, forward strand.
AGCAAATAGTATGACACATCAGAGGCTGGTTCTCACTCCTGTCCAATCCCCCCCAGTGCCAGACACTTCAAAGCTCCCCACCAACTTGAGTGCTGATTTCTTGAGCTGTTTTTCTGCAGGGGTCACTCACCATTTGAGGGGGGGCCACTTGAGCTTATTCACTTTGGATTTCAAGCAGCCCAAGCTTTGGGCTCCATGGACATTTAAGGCCAAAATTGAGGTTTATTCTCTCTTCCTTGCACTGTGATTATAATCAGCTACTCCACTGCCCTACTCTGCATGTACCTATAAATGGAATAATGGAAGCTACTGAGAATCAGCGAGGTGTAATGGAAGGGTAACTGGGATTGGCTTCAAAAGATCTGGGTTTAAATCTTGACTATTACTTAACCGTTATGTGACCTTGAGCAAGTCGATTTTCTTGTCTGGGCCTCAGTTTCCTCCTCTATAAAATGAGAAGGGTTGGGTCCCCTTCTCTCCACTCACAGAGGAGCCATACCAGTTCAATTTCTCCTTGTAATTACCTCTTTTTTTTTTAATCCCTTGCCTTCTGGTTTTAGAATCGATCAATACTGTGTATTGGTAGTAGAGTGGTAAGCACTAGACAGTGGGGATTAAGTAATTTTCTTAGGGTCACCCAGCTAGGAAGTATCTGAGGTCATATTTGAACCCACGACCTCTCATCTCCATACCTGACTCTTTCTCCATTCACCCCCTCCCCAGCTGCCCCCTTCGATAACTTAATTGTTTTCTTTGCTTAAGTGTCTCCCCACCCCAAGTCCAACTTCCACATAATTACCCTAATAATTCCCTTCAAGCATGGGTGTGGCCATGTCATTCCCCTACTCAACCAACTCCAATGGCTCCCTATTACCTCTAGATCAGATAGAAATTCTAACATTTAAAGCCCTTTAATAATCTGAGCCCCAAACTACCTTTCCAATAATATTATTTCACATTATTGCCTATCACTCATGCTCTAGTCTAGTCCATCCAAACTGTCCTTAATCTCCTCTGCATACTGCTCCATTAGCTTTCTCCTAGCATTTTCAGAGGTTCTTCCCCATGCCTAGAAAGCATTCCCTCTTCTTAGAATCTCTGGTATCCTTCAAGCCTTAATTTAAACACTGTGGTTATAAGCCTTTCTGATTCTCCCAGTCTCTGATGCCTCCTATTTTCCTCCTCCTCCTCCCATTAACCAATATTTATTTTGTATATTCCTATATTTGTATTTGGTATCCCTTCAATTGAATATAAGCTCCTTGAGGACTGGGACTGTTTCACTTGGGTCTTTGTAACCCCTAGTACTATTCCTAGCATATAATAGGTGTTTATCAAGTGATTGATCGATTGGATTAATTAATTCTGGATTTGAATTGGGTCTGGTTGTTTTAAGGACATTTGGAGGAGGCACTCACCTGCCTCATCCCTTTGTTCTCCTGTCCCAGTGCTGAAGAGAGTAGACTCCCCTCGCTGCTGTGACTTTGACTTGCCTAAGAAAAGGTCACTGGGATGTGAGCTATAAGCATAGTCCCCTATTTGGTTATTATAAGAACAATTATGTGCCATACACACCCAGCAGGGGCAAGGACCACCTATTGGGTTTCTCCATCTACTTGCTGATTTGTATAAAAGCATATTCTCTGGCCACATTTGAACAAACAAAGCTAATCTCATGCAGAGGAGAGCCCTGGAAAGACAGACGCCTTGAAACTGAGCATGTTAGGGGAAGCTAGGTAGCACAGAAGATGGAATGCAAGTCCTGGAGTTGGGAGAACCTGGGTTCAAATTTGGCCACAGACTCTTCCTTGCTGTGTGATCCTGGGCAAGTCATTGAACCCTAATTGCCTAACCCTTGCTGCTCTTCTGTCTTAGAACAGATACAAAGAAAGAAGGTAAAGATTTTTTTAAAAAATTGATCACGCTGGTGCCCGACCAGGTGGAGGTCATTCTGTGTGCGTATGTGTGTTTATGATAGAATATAGGTGTGCATTTTTGCTTATAGTTTGTATGTGAGTATTGTATATTTCTCTGGGAAAGTACTGGGATGATAGATAGAGGAATAGATATAGATAAAGATGTTTATCTGTATCTCTATCTATGTTTACACACACACACAAACACACACACACACACACACACACACACACACACACACACACACACACACACAAAATGAGTTCTTAAGAATACTATTCCATTTACTCCCCAGTTTCCACACAGGCAGATTTGACACACTAGACATAACTTCTGTGGAAGGCAGTGCAGGAAAGGGATTATAAGCACCAGGCACAATGAACTGCATACAGTAGGAATACAATAAATGTTGCTGGTACTGTTTTGGAAAGTCTGGCTCTATGAAGGTTAATTCCCCTTGTCATAGGGTACTTAGCAAATTTGTTACAAACTGAAAAATTCCCCTGAGGACGATTGTCAGTTATGGGAACAGTGGGACTAGATTCATCATTATCTTAGATGGCTTCAACCTTTCCCTAATCAGGACTCACAAGTTATTTCTCAATCAATATCCACTTTCACAACTTGATTTTAGAGAAGGATGCTGTGTTTCTGTTAGGCTAATCATACCAGGCACAATTTAAAAAAAAACAACAGGGGGCAGCTGGGTAGCTCAGTGGATTGAGAGCCAGGCCTAGAGACGGGAGGTCCTAGGTTCAAATCTGGCCTCAGACACTTCCCAGCTGTGTGACCCTGGGCAAGTCACTTGACCCCCATTGCCTGCCCTTACCACTCTTCCACCTATAAGTCAATACACAGAAGTTAAGGGTTTAAAATTAAAAAAAACAAAAACAAAAAAAACAACAACAACCAAAAGACAAAAAAAGCAGAAGGTTAATCAGAAATCAGATCATTTTGTTTGGTCGGTCTGACCTTTCCTAAGATCAGATAAATCTTTTTGACAGTTGGGTCCCAGAGCAAGGGGCCTTGGCCATGACTGAAGTATCCCCATGCTAAGAGACTCCTTCAGTCCAATGACCTGTATCTGCTGGCCCCCTTGGGCTATGGAACCATCCTCTCTCTCTCCTAGTTGGCCCTGTGGTATTAGAAACATGCCGAGATTTCCTGGAGTAATGGAAGTGATTTCCTAAGGTGAGCACTCACCCGAGGACAATTCTGGCAAATCTTTATTGTCCAACACAGAAATGTATGTGACTTTGAACCTCTCTGTGCTGGTAATCTTAAAAAAACAGAGATAAAGTTATTTTAGAAACCACAGTCAATCCGACACAGGAACAATTTGTGTCATTGATAGTCTGATTCTAACTTCTCTCTTGCTCTTGGTCACCCCATCTGAAAAGCCTTTTTTTGCCTCAGCCTATACCTCCACCTTTGGAGATAAAACTCAGTGTAGGAGCTGCCAGAGGGATAAGTTGTTGTTCAGGCATTTCAGCCATGTCCGATTCTTCATGACTCCATTTGGGGCTTTCTTGGCAAAGAAAACCATTTCCTTCTCCAGCTTATTTTAGAGATAGAAAATGGAAATAAGCAGGGTTAAGTGACTTACCCAGCATCCTACAGCTAGTAAGTGTCCGAGACTAGATTTGAACTCTGGGAGATAATTCTTCCTGATTCCAGGCCAGCCACTCTATCTGCTCCGTCACCTAGGTGCCCAAACAATGAACCTTGGAAGGAGATGTGGGATCGAACTTGGGGCATCATCACATAAGTATGGAGATAAAGCTCAGCGTAGGAGCTACCCTAGTGATAAGGCCTCATTGTTATTTCAGAAGTGTCTATGATAACTTTTTTTAACCCTTACCTTCTAGTAACGACTCTAAGACAGAAGGGCAAAGGCTAGGCAAATGGGGTTAAGTGACTTGCCCAGGGTCACTCAAGTAGAAAGTATCTGAGGTCACATTTGAACCCAGAACCTTCTGTTTTTGGGCATGGTGCTGTATCCAATGAGCCACCTAGTTTCCCTCTAGAATGACTTCTAATGGTTCCTTCTTGCCTCTAGATAAAATGTATAACCTAGTTTTTACTTGCATTGGTTTTTTTTTTCTTCCTTCCAATATTGCTTCCTTCTGTGCCTGCTTTGTTTTAGCCTGACAGGACTTCTGTCCCTCAGACTTGTCCACCATTTCCTACACCATGCATGCATGCCAGGCTTTTCCCCATCTCTGGGATACAATCTCTCTTCAGTTCTGTATGTCAAAATCCTTCTCATCTTTCAAGGCTCAAGTTCATGGCATATGAGGATTAGAGAAGACTTAGGGGGAAAATGGGAGCTGTCTTCAGGTATCTGAAAGAATGTCACCTGCAAGAGGGATTAGATTTATTCTGCTTAGGCCCTGAGAACAGAACGAGGGGCAATGAGGAGCAGCTACCAAGAGTCAGATTTAGGCTTAATGGAAAGACAAACTTCAATCAGTCAATCACCAAGTATTTATTGTGTCGGGCACTCTGCTAGAAACTGGAGTTACAATATAGTGAAAGATATGATCCCTATCTGCAGAGATTTTACACTCTAATGAGAGAGACAAATGATATATAATCAGAATGATTACAAAATGTGTATGCATATTATCTTTATAATAAATATAAATAGATTAAATAAAAGAAAAATGCATAGTAGTTAAATACAAGGAAGCTGCGCGGTGTAGTAGATAGAGCACCGGACCTAGAGTCGTGAAGACCCGCTTTCAAATATGACCTCAGATATGTCCTAGTTGTATGATCCTGGGCAAGTCACTTAACCCTATTTGCCTTAGCTGCCTCATCTGTGAAATGAGCTGAAGAAGGAAATGGCAAACCACTCAGCACTCTAGTATCTTTGCCAAGAGAATCCCAAATGGGCTCGCAAAACAAATAAATAAATAATAAATAAGATATACTATAATATATATATCATATTTATCACAAAATCATGTATCATAAAATAATATATTTGTATATAATACTTTGTTATTATAAAACAATAAAATAATATAAATAATATATATAATAATAATAAATTTTAAAGCCACAAATAAAACAACTGAATAACAAAGTCAAATACAAAGTAGTTAGGGCAGGAGGGCACTAGCAGTTTCTGGGCTAAGGAAAGACTTTATGTAGAAAGGAGTGCTTGAACTGTGTCTTAAGGAAAGAAAGGGATTCTAGGAAATAGAGGTGAGGAGAGAGTGTATCTAGGCCTGAGGGACAGCCAGTGCTAAATTGTAAAGATGGGAGATTGAGTGTGATGGGTGAAGGATGGAAAGAAGACTAGTTTGGCTGGATTTCAGAGTAGGGACAAGAAATAATATCCCACGGTGACTTGAAAGATAATTTGGAGCTAGGTTGGGAAAGTCTTTAAAAGCTAAACAGGAACAGCTGGGTGGCTCAGTTGATTGGGAACAAGGCCTAGAAATGGGAGGTTCTAGTTTCAAGTGTGACCTCAATCCCTTCCTAGCTTTGTGACCCTGGGCAAGTCCCTGGGCCCCAGATGCCTATTCCCTAACCACTCTTCTGCCTTGGAACGAATATTTAGTATTGATTCCAAAAATAGCAGACATAAGGGACAAAAAGCCCAAAAAACTAAACAGAGTAGCCTACATTTTATACTGAAGGAAATAGGGAGTCAAAAGGTGATAGGGAGCCCAGAGTCAGAAAGACTCTTTTTCCTGTGTTAAAATTTGGCCTCAGGCCCTGACTGGATATGTGACTGTGGGCAAGTCACTTTACCCTGTTTCCCTCAGTTTCCTCATCTATAAAATGAGCTGGAGAAGGAAATGGCAAACCACTCCAGTATCTTTGCCAAGAAAACCTCAATGGGATCACAAAGAGACAGATACAATTAAAACAACAACAAAATAACATGGAGGATGTAAATTGGAAACCAGAAGACAGCCAAGGGAGCTAGAGGTGAAAGAAAGGAGGCACTAGAGACTAGTTGCCCAGGATCAGTTCTAGATGCTTTTTGTTCACGACTCCTCTGGAACCTAGATTTCAAGTGTATTGTAGACGACTCCTCTTCACATGCCCCATACTCCAGCCAAACCAGCCTCCTTGGCTCTGTTCTTCTCATATGATAGTCTGTCTCCTGCCTTGTTCCTCAGGCCTCGAATGTGGCTTCTTTTTTACCTCTGCCTTTTAGAATCCCTTGTTTAAATCTTCAGTCCATGTCTGACTCTTTGTGATGCCATTTGGGGTTTTCTTGGCAAAGATCCTGGAGTGGTTCGCCATCTCCTTCCTTCCTCCTTTAATTTCATTATTTTGTTTCTCCCCCACCATCGGCTTTATCACACAGGCAGGGCAGATGTTATGATCTCTCTTTGACAAACATAGAAGTATTGGCTGCCAGAGTTTAAGTGTTTTACCTAAGGATACATTACTGGTCAGTGTTGACTGTACCAGAAGAAGCAGCAGGGTCTAGGGCAACTGGGATTCAATGTTTGCGCAGGAAGTGTCTGAGGCCAGATAGGAATCAAGATCCTCTTAACTCTAGGCCTGGTGTTCTATCCATTGTACTACCAAGTTGGCTCAAGCACTATGGACACTTAATACATACTGACCAAACGATGGATCATGGCAGCCTGGGACAAGAACCCAGGCCTCCTGGCTCCCACTCCAGCTCTCTATTCTTGTCATCATACTGCCTCCTCTGTCATTCCTTGGTAATTGAAAACACTTTCACAGAAACAGCTACAGAATGACTAGAAGGTGCCAGAATCAATAGTCCAAAAAGTTTATTTGACCCCAAATGTAGTTAAAGGCCTTTAGGCTAAGTGCTGAATGAAGAAGTCAGAAGAGTACATTTTTTAACCTGTTCTAGCCTCTGGTCATTGGGACAGCCTCAGGATTGGTTCACTTTTTTATTTAAACAAATTAATGAACAGAAATCTTTCATCGCTCCTTCTTGTCTTTCCAGTTCCACTGAAAAAACTAAACCAAAAACAATCTCCCTTTCTAAGTATGCATAGTCAAGGAAAACAAATTCCTCATATTTGCTGCTCAGGATTTGTCATATCTGCTGATGCTGGGAGAAGGCAGCACAGAACACATTCACACAGGTGGGCTTGCAAAGGGAAGTGGCTGTCCACCCCCTCTTATACAAGCAGGCAGCCAAAATCCATGGGACACCCATGAGTGCTTCCAAAGCATGTCTCCCAGTGAGACTTTGATGAGTCAAACGTTTCCTCGGAGAGGATCACATGGATAAACAGTGACTCCTGTTTTCTCTTCCCTTTTCCTGGGACACTTGGGAGTTTCACAGATTTTCTCTTCCTTTGAGAAGCAGCAGGGGGGAAGTGATGCAACTTTTTCTGTTGTGCCCCAGAAAGCATAAGGGAGGAGCAATAAGTAGGTAAAAGTTGCAGGGAGAGATTTTGGCTGGAATGAGCTGCTGTGGGAGATGGTGAGTTCCCTATCATGGGAGATAGTGTGTTCCCTGTCAGTGGTGCTCTCCAAGAAGAGGTTGGATAATTACTAATTGGGGATGTTGTAGAGGCAATTTCTGTTTAGGCACAGGTCAAACTTGGTGACTCTTGAAATTCTTGGGTTTGTTGCAATTCTGGACCTCAGTGCATTGCACCCACTGCATGGATCATTCCATTCCTCCCTAATTAAGGGTACTCTTGCTATTTTGTGCACTACATCTGGTGGAAATGCTTACCATGACAGCTCCAGAATTAGTTTGGACACACGCACAGTGGAGGAAACACAAGTGGGAGACCCAAGTGCTATATATATTGAATGGAAAGCTGATTCATTATGTCTGGGAAGTTTTGAGATAGTCTCCTTGTCCCTCCACCACTCATTATCTGCGTGAACACATCTAACCCTCTTCAAGGTTTCTCACTGCAAAGAAATTGAGCGTGCAAATACTCTTTTATCATAATCACTCTGGCTCCACAGGGTAATTCATAAAAGAGCTGGAAATATATTGAAATTCAATATTGTTTTAGTCCAAATCAATATTAATAATTGTTTGCATTTTTAAAGTGCAATTTGCAATTGAAAAATGTACAAAGATCAACCAGTAGTTGCCAGCGCATCAAATTTCCCTATTAAAGGCGCAATTCTTTAACTTAAAAATGTTTCTCATACAACAAGAGATGGCATTGATCCACACAATGGCCATCTATTATTTACGTGGACAACATTAGAACTTGCCTTAATTATGCATGAGCTGAAAGGTCAGTAACTTTCATTTTTAAGTTCCTGATTGTACTGTGGAAAAGGTGTCTATAAATACACCGAAACTCCTGTAAGAAGACTCCACGTAGACTAGTTCTGTTCCACTTGCTGTTCCCAGTTGTGTATTGACATGGAAAGGGATCAAAGAAGGCATTTCTGAAGCCACTGACTGCCCAAAGGCCCAATGCCTGTCTCCCAGGGTGGGCCAGACTGTTCTGTGTGAGAAGGATAAGGCAAGATGTGCCCAATGGTAACTGCAGTTAAGGAAGACCAGCTCACCTGGCACATCTCTCTGTGCATCCAGACACTCTGGGTGGGTGTAATCCCCTGGGTCAGAGATAATCAGGCAGAATCATTTCCTGTCTGGTGCTCCAGCTGAGTGACTTCTGAACAGAGAAAGAGATGGGCAGATCTGTCTCTAGGAAACATTTAGATAGCTGAACTTGACCTCAGTGACCAAATGATCCCATTGAGCAGAGGTCCTAGATGCAGATCAACTCAAGGACCATTCAATGAAGATAAATTATAATCATCATTTGTGATAAGTTGGGAGGAGAAGGAGGTGTGCATCCCAGGGGAGTTTGCATGGCATGGTCCCACTCTTCTTGGAACCCCTGTCTCCGCAAGCTCAGTGTCTTATACATAGGAAGTACATACTAAATGTTTGTTGAATTGAATGAAATGTGAACCAGATATTAAAACTCTTTGATTTCTGGTAAGACTAAATGCTTAACCACTAAACATGACTTCATTTAAAACTGCCAGATAAAAAAAGATATGTGAATAAAGCCCTTTAAGTTCTTCTAGACTGCACAAAAAACTTGACTTTCCCAGGCTTCCATGGTATCATGTGAGTTGTACTTGGGAACTGAGAGTAGTGACTAGGAACAGAAAGATAGAATGCGATAGTGGGGTAGACTTGAGAATCCTGTGACAGACACACTTAACTAGTTATGTAACTGAGCACAGTGCATATCAGTTTCCTCATCTGTAGAGTGAGTTGGATTTTCAAAAATGTCTGACTTTTCGTGACCCCTTTTGGGGGTCCAGATCCTGGAGTCATTTGCATTTCCTTCTTCAGCTTGAGGAAACTGAGAAAAACAGGGTTAAATGACCTGTCCAAGGTCCCACAACTAGTAGGTATCTGAGACCAGATTTGAACTCTGTTTTTGCTGACTCCAGACCCAGCACTTTAGATGACTTCAGATGTTTCTTCCAGCTCAATCTAAGTCTGTGATCCCATGAATTCTTGACCCTAAGGCAAACTTCTTTGCAGGGAAATGGGTTAAGGAGATAGAAAACAAACTATTCTCAAGTCTAGTTGGAGGGAGAGTAGCCTCTCATCCACATAGTCCAGTCTTAGATGAGAATGGTACCACATCAATGGGAGGATGAGAGTGGTCAGTGTGGGTCAACAGAGAACCACAAAGTGTAGCCCAGGGACAGTGGCCCATACAGAGAAGAAGCATGCCTCCCTTTATGTTGGTGCTCTGGGGCGAATACCTGATTACCCCACTTGAGATAAAGCTAAAATATACTTAGACTGTCTCCTCAACAGAAACCCCAGTCCCTAACATGGCTCTTCAGCCAGTGTTTGTTTAGATGCCTGGTTTAAGTCAGAGAGGATCGATCACCTTCTGCAACTCTGTAACTCTGAGGCCACTCAGGCAACATCAGGGAGCAACAGGTAACTGGGAGTCTTGAGACTTGGGATTCATCCCAACCAGGTCCTACCATTAATTAACTCTGAGACCTTGGAGAAATTATTTCCCCTTGACGGAACTGAATCTAAGAATTGGAAAGGACCCCAGAGTCCATCTTGCCTCATCTTCACTGAGAAACTCTTTTGCAACTTTCCCAACAAGTGTTCATCTAAGCAAGGTGTGAAGACTTCAGAGGAACTCAGTTTCTCAGAGCAGCTTGCTCTACCTTCAAAAGCGATCTCCTTGTTTGGAAGTGTTTCCTCCCTCCAAGTTAAACTCCCTATAGCTTTTTCCCATTGTCCCCACTCCTGCTTTCTGAGCCCTAATGGAACAAATCAGACCCTCCCTACCACATAAAGGTCTTCAGATTCTAAAAAGTAGCTTTTGTGTTGCTTCCTTGCTCCAAGTCTTGCCTTCAACGTAAACACCCTAAGGTCCTTCAACCATAAAGCAATCAGCAAGAATTTATTAAGGACATACCATGCCAGACACTTTGTAAATTGCTGGGGATACAAATAGAAAAAAATGAAAACAGTTTCTTCTCTCAAAACACTTAATTCTATGGACTAATCCCTCTTTAAAATTTGATTTCTATGACTATAAAATAAGGACACCAGTTTTGAGATTGTGAGGATCCCTCGAAGAGGTAGATTGTGCAAAGGTGTGGGTCTGGTAAACTTTTGCTGTTGCCAGAAGGATTTTATTTACCTGTCAAATATTCATACCTTCACCCCTTCTTTTCCTGGCAGCCTTGAGGCCTTTGCCACCCTTCCCTTCTTAATGTTCACAGAAGCTCAGACATTCAGAACCTGGGGACCCACTAGGCGTCTGAATTCCCCCATTAAGGGACAGGAGGTAAATGCAGCTCAGGGCTAAGCAGAGTAAGTGACTCATAAAAAAGTGAAATGCCGACATTGACCATCACGCCTGAAAGAACACTTCTGGATTCACAGAGGGCCATTCCTACCCCCCTTACACAAAGTAAACAGAACTCACAAAAGCTCCTATCCCAGCCATCCTGGCTCAAGGACTCAGTGGTAGGATCACTCAGGAAGACAAGGATAGCTAGAGACTCAAGTAGCAACCCCCATATGGCAGCAATGATGGCCTATGAGGTAGGGAGAGGCTGGTGTGGTAGGATTTCCATTTGTTGTTAAGAGACTGATATACTCACTACACTGAAGTGAACAGGAATCCGATTTAGTATTAGAGAAATGTGGATTTGAGTGCTCCCTGAGATATCTAGCTGTATGAGTCTGGGGGAGTCACTTAAATCACTGGGCCCCAGTTTCTTCAAATGTAAAATAAGGGGGTTGGAGTGATGACCTCCAAGGCCCCTTCCAGCACTAAAATCTATGATCCCTAGTAAGAACTGAGAAGTAAATTCTTGCTTGGTCTAGAAAAGGAGCCAATTTGTGTTTACAAAGGCAAATATTAAAAAAAAAAAAAAATGGAGGATGACTAGGTTGCTCAGTGGTTTGAGAGCCAGACCTAGAGATAGGAGGTCCTGGATTCATATGTGACCTCAGACACTTCCTAGCTGTGTGATGATCTTGGCCAAGACACTTAACCCCCCACTGCCTAGCCCTTATTGTTCTTCTGCCTTAGAACCAATATACCATATTGATTCTAAGACAAAAGGCAAGGGTTTAAATAAAATAAAAATAAATTAAATATTAGTCTCCAAATATTTTATTTAATTATTTAATGTTTCATATTACTTGTATATTTATTATGGTGATTATATATTAATAAAAATAAGTTAAGCATATTTATAAATAAATATAATAAATAAAAAATTAAATAAATGCACACAGATCAACGTTGGTGAAGAGGCGCTCTGATCCTCCTCTTCTCGGCACCCCAGGACATTTTTATATGCCCTACTCCTCTGTCCAACTGCCCAAAGCAAGCACTTCGTCTTTCTGCTATCTGGGGTAATGCAGGAGGCTCACAGGGGTGAACTTGAAAACCTTCACCAGCGCTGACAATAGACCATCACTGCTGAAAGAACTCTTGTGGATTCAGAGAGAGCCATCCCTGTCCCCCTTACACAAAGGAAGCAGAAGCTCAGGAGTAGCAATTTGCTCAAGATCTCCTGAATCCAGATCTCTTGTCTCCTGGCTTTGCGCTCTCCTCCCCCAATTCCAGCTCTTTTCCATCATTTGCAGCACACCCAGGTAGCCCAGTAACTATTTTTATGCAGGTCTAAAGACTGAAGGTAATCTTTGCAGATTTGATGTTACCTTTAGTACTTTGTGTTAATTGGCTGCAGAATTTTAATGAGCTGAAATTGAGAACAACAAGGAGAGAGCCGGGGCTCAGAAATAAGTGGGAGCTGAGAGTCAGAATCTCCCTAAGCAAACAGATGGAGGTGGAGCTCTCTGGGGGAGGTTGTTTGTACTGTTTCGGGGAGAAACAAATTAGTTGAGATGGCTGTGGCAGAGAAGCTGAGGAGGGCCTGGGTGAGGCAAAGCAGCCAGATGTTTGCAGCTGGAGGAAGCGGCCTCCCAGCCCACTTCTGGGCACAGCGCTGGCGGGCAGGCTGGCTGGCGGGCCGGCGCTTGAGTCGAGGTTAGGGCAGCCCCGGTTTCTTCCTCTTGGAGAAGTTGCCATAGCAGCCTCACACTGGCCCTCTGTGTGGGGGAGGGAATGGAGCACCAACTCCCATGTGACAGACAGGATTGTCTACAGAACTTTGAAAGGACAGATGTGGTCTGCAGAGGCAGCCGAGGCAGCAGTGGCTGCTTATGGGGAACTGGGGCAGGCTGGTGGGAAGACCTCTGCCTCTGGCCTGGGTCCTGAAGTGAGGGATGGCGAGGGAGGGCTTTTGCCTTGGTAACTAGAGCTGCTCTGCTTCCTGTGGGTATCTCCGACCTGAGTCTGTCTGTCTGTCTGTCTGTCTGTCTGTCTGTCTGTCTGTCTGTCTGTCACAGGGCAGGTTTCATTCATGTGTTGCTTGGATCCTGATGGGACTCTTCCACAAAGGCTTGAATTGAAATGTCCAACGAAGGGGGAAATAAAATGAAGACACATCCCTTACCTATGGCACTGGGCATGAGGTTAAAAAGTTAATTGGATTTCTGTTTGCTAGGTCATGTCTTTGATTTGTGCGGGGAGGGGAGGGAGGTATTTTGTTTTTAGAAAAATCAGGGATGTCACTAGGGCTACCGAGGAAGGCTGGAGTTGGCGACATGAATTTTCGAAAACTAAGCTTTGTTGTCCAGGTTCCTTCCCTTCTTCCAATTATCCAGTTCTCTTGCTTCCAAATGCATGGCCTGTCACTATGCCCCCTGGCCTAGTACACTGCCTGGCCTATAGAAGGCACCTCATTTAATTAAATCAAATTGAATGAAGGTTTGGAGAAACATTTTTCCATCTTTAGGAAACTGCTCCTTCCTCTATGATGGTACCTGCTAACCCAGAGCCGGCCTCCTTCACACTATAACAGGTACCCCCACTTTTGGAGTCAAACAGTTCTACAGTTCTTTGTCATGCTAGCTATTGAGAAGGGGTTATAAATGAAGTGTGTGTCTCCATTGGGCAGGTAAACATGAGAGCAATGCCTGCTTGCACACACGTGTGACTGTGTATACATGTTTTGCACACCTATGATTACTATAGCTGTGTACTACCGATACACATTTATAGGTATCATCTCTCTCTCTCTCCTCTCCCCCCCCTCTCTCACACACACACACACACACACACACACACACACACACACGTGCCCCTTGTGTGAGTGTTTGAATGTTTGGGTGGCTGAATTATACATTTGTGTGTCTGCATATTCATGATTATGTCTCAACTATGCAGGTTTGGGTGCCTGGTTTGGATAGATGTTGCTACCCTGTTCTCTTGCCCTCACCACCTGTTTTCTTGTGGGGAACTCAGTGATGCTTCTCCAGGAGCAGAAATCCTAGCACCATCCCTGTGTCGGCACCAAGGCAGCTAGTTCTTCCTAAGGAGAGGGATGGGGGGAAAGCCAAGTGGGGTGGTTCTATCCCCTGTTATGGGGAAGAAGAGTACCTGTTGCAGCTTTTGTTCGTTCAGCTTTCCTCCTGTGCCCCTGTGGGGAGGGAACCTCCCTAGAGACTGAAATCCAAGACAACAGCAACGAGCTGAGGGTCCGACCCTTGGAGGCTCAGGGACAACATGACACAACGCGGGCCGCGTTTAAGAGCAGAGAGCCATCTGGCACCATTGCCTCACCAGGCTGAGGCTGACTGTGATGTGTGCTGACAAGCAGCATGGATTTCTGTGTTTAACAGAGGCAGGGAGCACCACCTCCTCCCCTGGGCTCCTGGAGGAGGCAGGAAATTCACAGTTTATTCCCATCAGCACCAGCAGAATGGGTTGTTTGGGAGGAGAGGAGTGTTCAGGTTTAGACAGTCATCTGCAGAATGCTTTGCTTTCTAGCAGTACCTGTGTAGGAGGGTCAGTAAGGGACTCTTTTATGGATGGGAGCTGCTCTTAGGGGTAGCTGTGTGGGGGGAGGAGACTCCTTGGCCTCCTGTTCTAGGGAAGAAGTCTGGAGAGAAGGCCAGCGCAACCTTCTAGGAAAAATTCCCGGGGGGAAGATTCTAGGCCAACTGCACTAATACTCGGACTTAACTTTGGTCTATCCAGGAAGAGAATCCCTTCCTGACTTCTAAAAACTTATGCCTCCTGGAACATAAAAACTCCAGGGTTGAAGGAAATACGTGATGAGCACGCGTGAAAAAAGCGTTCACGTTTGCTGAGCTCACAGGCCTAGGGCAGGTTAATTAAAGTCAACTGAGTGAAAAAAACAATTACATGGAAGCAAAAACAGGAGAAGCCTGAACCTGTAATTTAGAACTTCTTAAGGTCTGTGCCAATCTTGAACCTTTGGCTCATTCTCTTTTGTAGTATTGAGGGGATGTGGGTGTAGAGAAGGTAGGGAGAGAAGCGGGGAAACCAGCTGTGGTTCACTTCCTTCCTGCACTAGGTGGCCCCCGGCAGCTTGCATTTTAATTGCCTTGTATTGAAGTAGAAGGGGCTTGTGGGCTTTCATCTGTCCCTCCCCCCAACACCAGGACCCTGGGAGGTCCCCTTATATTCCTGATTAACTCTCCTCTCTATGACTCCAGCCGGGCCACCACAGCCCTGTGGGTTGTCTGTCAGACAGTTGCACTTGTGGGAATCTTGCCAAGAATGTTATGAACTGCAAAGCTGTTATTACTCTGAATAAAATATGTTTGTGTGAGTGCACAGATTTGGGGGAAGAAGAAGGAAAGCTTCCTGTTGAAAACCAACATGGTCCCTTACCCTCATCCCAAAGAATCTGACTCCCCAAATAAATGCCACACTGATAAAAAAAACAGGAGACCTAAGTCCCGTCATGGCCTTGTCCAGGAACCTTCTCTGTATTCCTGTAGTCAGTATCCTACGTCTCTGCATAAGCAGAAGGGAGAAGCCACTGGATTATCCAAAATGGAGAAGAATACAAAAAAAATGGTAGGCAGGGAGGAAGCTGGGTTGTGGCCATCTTGTAGAGTATGTTAGCTGGATGAGGGCTGAAAAAAGGACAGTCGGAGCTGTGTAAGGGCTGGCCAGGGATTAACTGTACTTCGAAACAGTGGCCTTGTAGGGGACGTCTACATGTCCATTCCCTGCTAGACAACAAGATTCAAGGCAGGTTCACCCTTTTACCGTATATCCGAGCCCGACTCCAGAAATGCTGCCCACCAGAGAAAGTCATCCCTCCCTCACTCTAATCTGCACCATGCTTGTGGTATGGAGTGGATCGTCAGTTGTCTCCTGCCTGATTTCCTTCAGTCCCCTGACCTGTGCTGGGATGGACAGTGTCCAGCGACTGGTTTCTGCCCCTCCTCCACATCAGGGCATTCTGGAAGCAGGGAGGGGAAAAGAGGGGACTCGTGGCATTGGCAGAAGTTATAGCGAGGGGTATTTCATGTTAACTGCCCACTGCATCAGCACCAACTTTCCATCGATAAAAACTCCCCAGGTTTATTAACATGCTACCTTGGTGTGTGCTGGTGGCAGCTTGGCTACATGATGGACAGTCTCCTCTCAGAGGGAGCCCATTAGAGATTCCATCCTGCCAGGTCCTGTCAGCTCTGATGCCTGCAACCCCCAGGAGAAAAGAGAGGACAAACTATGTTCCTGGCAAAATCTTTAGCTCCCACACGCAACCTCATTTGACTGAGCATGTGACTGAGCTCTCGTCTAAACCAAATATGACCGATAACACTTGGAAAATATATGGCAGTGTCCACTTGGATATCTTCAACCCCAGCTTCACTTTCCCATATGTGAAATGGGTATGCCCAGAACCTAGACACAAAGGAATCAAAGCCTCTGTTCCCCAAGGAAAACTGCTAAAGAACATCTCAAAGTTCTCATATTTTTCTTATCACTCAACATTTCTTCACACACACACACACACACACACACACACTCTAGTTAGCACCAAGGCTTCAGCCAACTTCAGAGCCAATTGAAGCTTAGTTAAGATGCCAAGGAGGCTGTGCACAACAATGGGAGAAAAAGCCCAGAACTGGGACTCAAGAACCTAAGCTCTTATTCTAGTTGTGTGACCTTGGACAAGTCATTTCCCTTCCTCTTGGCCTTAGTTTCATTATCTGGAAAATGAAGGATCTGACCTATATGACCTTCCAAACTTGGCATTCAAAGAGTCCAAGACTAGGAGTTTGAGAGGAGTCCAAGGGTTGCCATTATTTTTTTTTTTGCAATCAAATAATCCTTCCCCACCTCTACCATATACAGGATTATACTCTGTACCACTTCTACCCCATACCATCCACCCCTGAAATCCCAGGCTAAATGTCCACAGTCTTCTTCCCTACTATGTACTCCCTCCTCACCCCCTAAACTGTTTCCCCCAGAAGCAATTTTAGCCAGTTTATGACTGTGGGTGCTGTTTAGAAGAAGCAGTGAAGAGAAAGAGGACAATCCATTTATCAATGCAAGTGAGAAATGATCTACATACTGTTACACCGTAAGGAACTATATCTATTGTCATATTGTAATCAGTATGCCTGCTGTTGTACCATAATCAATACACCCACTCTCAGATCATGGGCAGCACCCTCTCCATAATATCACGAACAGCATGTCCTCTATATTGCCAGAAATAGTGTGCCTGAGATTGTACTATAAGCAAGGCACACTCCCTGGCCCACTATGTTAGCAATACCTCTAAAATCATTCCATAAAAAGCATATTTGCTATCACACCATTAATAGTATACCCTCTTTGGTGAATAAACAGTATACCCACGATTTTCCTGTAAACATCATATCCATCAGTGAGCAATAAACAGTGTGCCCATTGTTATACAGTCAACAGCATGCCCATCATCATTATATAAGTGGTGTGCCCACTGGCATATTGGCAACGGTGTACTTATCATTACACCATTAACAGAACACCTAGTGTCCTCTGGATTTGCTCTTCTGATGGTAGACCATCCCTCCTACTGACCCTCATTGGTTTATGGATCCTGCCCTGAGATCCATTGTTCTTTATCCATTTCTCTCAATTTCATCATCTTCGGAACGTGATCCTGTAGCCATCCCAACTATGACTACTCAGAGAAATGATTGGAAAATACATCTGCTAATGGATAGAGCATTGAACCTGGAGTCAAGAAGATTTTAATTCAAATCCAATCCTAGATACTTATTGGCTATGTGGGCAAGTCACTTCACCTCTACCTGCCTCAGTTTCCTCATCACTTACCTCTTAGGATTATTGTGAGGAAAAAAAGAGATATTTATAAAGTCCTTTGCAACTTTAAAGTGTTATATAAATGCTAGTTATTATTATTATTAGAGAAGTAGGGGACTCTAGGTGCAGATTTTTGCATATGTAGTCAGTTTTGGTTATTTTGTTGATTAGGTTTTGTTGTTGTTTAATTGTTTTAGTCATGTCGACTCTTCATGACCTTACTTGGTATTTTCTTGACAGAGATACTGGAATGGTTTCCCATTTCCTTCTCCAGCTCATTTTACAGATGAAGAAACTGAGACAAACAGGGCAAAGGGGCTTGCTCAGGGTCACAGAGTAAGTGTCTGAGGCCAGATTTGAATTTATGAAGATAAGTCTTCCTGACTCCAAGCCTAGCCCTCTAACTACTGTGCTACCTATCTGGTTGGGTTTGCCTAACCATTTTTCTTTGAGCTAAAAGATTTGGAGGGAGTGGTATTGATGGCAATTGTGTAACCCCCACCCTCTCAGAAAATCCACATTCACAATATGTTTATTTAAATAATATCGACCTTTAGAAAACCAGAGGGAAAGCTGTTCTTTTTGCAAATGGGTCAGAAACATATTTTTTAAACTCCCTCAAATGTCCTACCCCGATGTGTTGAGGTGGTCTGGAAGTAATCTTTGGTCCTTGAAGGCTATACCAACAGCACGGAAACTGCAACAGGTTCTATAAAGCTAGAAAAACTTTGTGAAGAGTCCTGATAGTAGATGGTACTTTCTGTTCAAGGGTCAACCTAGTTCAGAGGAAAGAAGTGCATCACTAGCTTTTTGGCTTCAGAACAATTGATTTGGGGCCATGGGAAAAGCAATCATGCAGCCAAGCAAAGTGCATGCAGCAAGGACAGACACAATAACCTGCAATTCTACATGAACCCCTCCTTCTTCCCCAGAGATCATAGAAGAGTAGCACAAAAGGGATCGGAGAATTCACATTTCACATTGGTTTCAGACTCTCTACAAATGTCAGCTTAATTGATGGTTCTCTAAATGTGAGGTCTCTGTCCAACTCCAAAATTCATATACTTCTGGAGGAACTAAGCATTTGAATTACTGGTCTTGATGTCTTTAAAAATTGTAGGTAGATAGAAAAAGAGTCTAAAGATTCTCCACGGGGAAGAAAATAAAGTTTGACAGAGTTGGCTTCATGGAGTAGCCAAAGGCAATAAGAAACATCATTTCATGATTTCATGAACATGGGAAACTTGTTCATCTCATTAAAAAATATATATATATGTATATGTATANCAGACACAATAACCTGCAATTCTACATGAACCCCTCCTTCTTCCCCAGAGATCATAGAAGAGTAGCACAAAAGGGATCGGAGAATTCACATTTCACATTGGTTTCAGACTCTCTACAAATGTCAGCTTAATTGATGGTTCTCTAAATGTGAGGTCTCTGTCCAACTCCAAAATTCATATACTTCTGGAGGATCTAAGCATTTGAATTACTGGTCTTGATGTCTTTAAAAATTGTAGGTAGATAGAAAAAGAGTCTAAAGATTCTCCACGGGGAAGAAAATAAAGTTTGACAGAGTTGGCTTCATGGAGTAGCCAAAGGCAATAAGAAACATCATTTCATGATTTCATGAACATGGGAAACTTGTTCATCTCATTAAAAAAAATATATATATATATGTATATGTATATACATATATATATATATATATTAAACCTTTACCTTCTGCCTTAGTATTGATTCTAAGAAAGAAGAGTGGCACGAGCGAGACAATCAGGGTTAAGTGACTTGCCCAGGGTCATACAACTAGGAAGTGTCAGGAGCCAATGGTCATCTTATTTTGCAGGGTTCATAGATGGCAGTAATCAAAGAGACAATCATTAAGTAATTGCCACTTATTTTCCAACATTTGCAAAGTATGAGAGAAAGAAATATCATGAAGAACTTTAAAAGATCTTCTGAAACAAATCAACATGTAGCTTAACACATGTTGATTTTAATGCAAAGATGGACACAAAGTAGAAAAGAAGTAAATATGTTTCAGTATCAAAAAAAAAAGCAAATATATGAATGTACATTTGTAGTTTACTCAGATCAGAAGTCTCACCTGTATGTTAGAAATGCTTTTTTTTTTTTAAGAAGAGAATCAGAAAATCCTGGATATGATGAGGAAGGAACCTCAAAAAAATGAAATTGATTAAATCTTTAATAGGAAGTAACCATTTACTGACATAGAATTCAGTACAGTAGGACTCTATTATGCAAAGTTTTGCTTTCTGTGGATTCAGTTATCACTGGTTAAGGTGATTCACTGGAGGTGAACCATGAAGCTTTAAAGTAGAGAAAGTCCCCTTAAGAATCAGCAGAAGTACCTTCTGCTTTCACTTTCACTTTATATTAGGAGTTTTTTTTGGGAGAAGAAATCCTAGAAGCTCCCAGATGAGGGATAGGAACTTGGTGGGGATGGAGGGGTGGGGGAGTACATTTGTAGGGGGTAAGCAGGTGTTCATTTATATTCACTGTAGGTCTTGGTTATGAGGTCCTACTGTAAACACTAATTATGGAAATGGTGCAGCTAGGTGGCACAGTGAATAGAACACTGGGCCTGGAGTCAGGAAGACTTACATTCCTGAGTTCAAATCTGGCATCAGACACTTACTAGCTCTGTGACCCTGGGCAAGTCACTTAAACCTATTTACCTCCCTGTCCTCATATGTAAAAATGAGTTGGAGAAGGAAATGGTGAACTACTCTAATATATTTTGCCAGGAGTTCACTTCGTATAATCAGATTATTAATATCAAATTAGAAGAAGAAATAAAAGTAAGAGAATTCTGCATACAGTTTTACAGCTCTAACCCAATCTGCTTAAACTATTGATGATGTAAAATGGGAAATGGATAAAAGCAAAGACATAAACTCTGATGATCATTTCTTAGAAAAAATCTAACCAATATAAAACAATTACCACAATACAAAGGTTAAAAAATCCAACAACCTAGAAGCTGCCTAAGCCAACAAATATTTAATCTCCTTGCCAATTTGGAAGGCTTGTCACTCAAGAACAACATTAGTTTCAAGTACAAGGTCATCTGCATTATATAGTGAAGATAAAGAAGATTATCCCCCCAAATTAAAAGTAGGGAAGAGGAAAATAAGCCTTGAGAAACCTTAGCATGAGACTCATCATCACTAGAGGATAGAGATGCAAGAAATTATATATATATATATGCAAAATGGAGCAGATGCCAGCATTATATAAATATTAAGGTGACATTTGAAGAGACTTTAAAACCAATGTGATTCTTCGCACTCTCTGTTCCTTTTTGTGCTATTTCTTAGTGATATCTGGGGAAGAAAGAGAAGTTCTACAGGTTAGAACTACAGGTTATCTTGTCTTTATATTATTATATAAAATCTATTCTTATCACCCCAAGATGGAACTTAGCTTTTATTTGCCATTAATTAGTTCATAATGGGGACATATAGATGGAGACATCTATATATGTAATGAGTGAGGGAAAAATTTTAGGTGGAGCTCAGATTTTCTTAAACATTGGAGAGAATGGAGAGAGAAATGCTGTAAGTGTATTGAATATGGGAAAGCCTTAAATCAAAGCTTACACCTTATTCAGTTTCAGAGAATTTACCATGGAAAGAAGCCCTACAAATGTAGTGAATGTGGAAAAGAAAGCAAGAGGAGCTCAGATGTTAATCTCCATCAGAGAATTCATAGTGGAGAGAAAGCCTATGAATTCTGAAAACCTTTCAGGTGGTACTCAGGCTTTCTTAAGCACAAGGGAATTCATAATCAAGAGAAAACCTATAAGTATAATGAATGTGACATAGCTTCTGGCATAGCCCAGAAGCCACTGAAACTCAGAGAAATCATATCAAAGAGTAACATTTCAAGTATGAAAAATATGGAAAACACTTCACTCAGACACAGAATCTTAGAATTGAAAGAGGTCTTTAGGGATCATCTAGTCCAGTCAGATTTCCTGACTCCCCAACCTGTGTTTTACTTTCCTACAGCTTTAATAAGATTCCAGAGGAGACACATAGGATCTGGAGTGATGCCCCACTTGGGTTCAAAATCTACCTACCTTTGTTGCCTGGGAGCTGTGAGACCTTGAGTAAAGGCCCTTGACCTTTCTGGTCCTCAGTGCCCTTTTCTATAAAATGAGGGGATTGGACTAGGTGATCTCTAAAGTCCCTGCTAGCTCTAACCTCTGTGACAATTGTACCATCCCATTTTGTGTAAGCAACAGAAAATGGCCCATGAAATGATAGAACTAGGAAGGATAGCTAGATACACATGGAAGAAAACCATGTTGGAGGTGGAACTATTTTGAAGTAATGTGGGGATGAATTTTCAAGATAACTTAGAGTGAAATATAACCAACATAATTTGAGTTAATAATGAAAATAATAATAAAAACAATCATGGGTGATATTATTCCCCACCCCTACCCCAAGGCTATAGAATTGTAGAAGGTGGCCTCAGATGTCATCTAAATGAAATCTTTCATTTTACAGATGAGGAAACTGAGGACTAGAGAGATTAAGTGGCTTGTAGACATCTAAGTGGTACATAAAATGGACCTTGAGTTAGGAAGACTAGAGTTCAAATCTAGCCTTAGATCCTAACTCTGTACCCCTCAACAAGTCACTTGACCTCTCAACCTTAATTTCCCCATCTACAAAATGGCAATAATAATTGCACCTACTTTACAGGGTTGTTTTTAGGATTAAGTGAAATAATATTTGTAAAGCACTTTGCAAACCTTAAAACATTATTTAAATGCTAGTTATCATTATTACTAAGATCATTATTAAGATTATTGTTACCAAGATTGTTATTACTAAGATCACACAGTAAGCTAGGAAGGTGAGATTTGATCATGAGTCCTCTGACTCCAGGACCAAGACTCTTTCTACTACATCATGCTACACCCACTCCAAGCCTTTACCACACTTTGCCCCCTTACCAAGAAAACATCAACAAACGCCAACCTGCATGCTTACTTTCTCAGCTTTATAGTATTTTTATGTGCATGGAACTGGGGATGGGAGAGTTGGAGGAAAGTTCCGTGATGGAGGAAATAGAAGAAAATGGGTAGGCTTTCACAGTTAATTTTCAAAGCAGAGCACATCTTCACAGTCACATAACTAAGAGATTTTGAGGCTGTAAGATCAGGTCATATTTATTGTTTCTTGGGGAGAAATAAAGCATTGGACTCCATAGAAAAAAAAGACAGTCTTAAAGTCTCCCCTATAACAATTCAGTTTAATAATTTGCTGAACATTTATTATGTACCTTGTCTAAGGAAGGCGCTGTGCTAGGTACCAGAGAAACAAAACCAAAAATGAAGAAATCCTTGCTTTCAAAGAGCACTATGTTGAGATCATACAGAATATCTTGATAGATACCACTTCAGAGATAACCATGTTAGTCACCCTCCTCTAACTGCACCATTTTATCTACAGACTTCTTAAAATGTGGTTCTCACAGTTGAATACCATACTCCAGATGTGGTCCAATCAAGGCAGGATTCCTTTAAGGCAGCCTATGATCCCATTAACTTTTTTTGATGGTCATGTCCCACTGTTGACTTTTATTATTTTTGTAACCAATTAAGCTCATGTATCTTTCACACAGTTGCATACATACCCCTATCCTGTGATTCTAATGAATTCTAATGATGGTGATTTTTAAAAATCCAAATGAGCACTCTTACATTTATTATGATTTAATTTTCTCTTATTTGATTTATTTATCACTCTAGATCAGAAGTTTTTAACTAGGGGTCTATGAATTTGTTTTTTAAAAATTTGTTTTGATAACTATTTTATAATCTTACGTATTTTATTTTTTACATTTAAAAACATTCTGAGAAGGATCCATAAGCTTCACCAAATAGCCCAAGGGGCCCATGTCACAAAAAAGGTTAAGAATCTCTGCTTTAGACTATCAAGATATTTCTGGATTCTCCATTTTCATTTTCTTGCCATTGACCAATTTGATAAGCATGCCATTTATACCTTCATCTATATCACTGATAAAAATATTGAGTAGCACAGGGTCAAAATGCAGATTCCTTTAACACTAACTTGACACGTTGTTCCAAGTTGACACCAATCTGCTAATTACTAGTTTTGCGGTGCAATTGTTCAATGAAATCTGAATGCATCAGAGGTGTACCATCACCTAGTCCACTTTATCATGTCCACAAGGATGTCATTAAGAGATTTTGTTCGGGGCATCTGGGTAGCTCAATGGATTGAGAGTCAGGCCTAGAGATGGGAAGTCCTAGGTTCCAATCCGGCCTCAGACACTTCCCAGCTGTGTGGCCCTGGGCGGGTCACTTGACCCCCATTGCCCACCCTTACTACTCTTCCGCCTAGGAGCCAATACACAGAAGTTAAGGGTTTAACAAAAATTGTTTAAAAAAAAAAGAGATTTTGTCAAATACTTTCATAAAATCAAATATACTGGGTCTACAGCTTTTCCTTTAACTACTAGTCCAGCAAGCCTATCAAAAAGGAAATGGGATTAGTCAGATGTGATCTATTCTTGATGAAGCCATTCTAGAGCTTAATGATGCATATTTCCCTTTCCAAATGCTTACATACCATCCCTTTAATAATGTGTCATATAATAATGAAATATCTCTTATGCACCCAAAAATTCATAGCTGCACTTTTTGTGGCAGCAATGAATTGAAAATGAAGCATATTCCCCTCTTTTGAGGAATAGCTAAACAAATTATTAGTGTAATGGAATATTCCTGAATTCTAAGAAATGATAAATATGAAGAATTCAGAGAAGCATGAGAAAATATAGGTGAAATGATACAATGAAGTAAACAGAACCATTAGAACAGTATATACAATGATTACAAAATTTAAACTGAATATACAAAACAGATGAAAATAAATTCTGGATGATTGCATATTATATCAAATATATTTGATATATTTGGTTAGTTTGGGCCAACTTTTTTTTCCTTTTTCTTCTAAAAAGATTTGTTAAAGGATTAGCTCCCCCAAGTCTGGTATGACATGGGATTTATAATAAAATTATGTAAAATACATCAATTAAAACAATTAAAATTTAAAAATATTAATGTACTCTAGAATTTTGCCAAAAGTCAAGCCTATCTACCCTCTTCCCTCATTTTGAAAATCAGGACAGCACCTGTTCTTGCCCAGTTCTCAGGTCACTTTCCCATCCTCCAAGGTCTTTCAAAAATCACCAACAATCACATGTAATTATATCTTCTAGTTTTTTTTCCATAGCCTATTCATCCAGGGTCTAAGGACTTGTACTCACTGAGAACATCCTGGAGCTCTCTTACCCTCTCCCAATAACCTCCTTCAGCTTATCTTTGAATTCCTTATTAACCATTTTAGTTCTGTCCCTTTGCATCTGAACTTCATTGTCCTTGGCAGAAAAAATAGATGCAAAATAAGAGCTGGGTAGCTCAATTTTCTCTCCATCCTCTCTTATCATTCTCATCTTCCTGGAAGAGCAGTCTATCCTACTCTGGTCTTCTTGCCTAAGACATAGATTTTAAAAGGCCTTTTTTGTTCTTAGCATTCATTACCTGCATCATCTCTCTTTCTCTGAGGTTTAATGACCTTGTGCTATTTTCTTTTTCTTTTAATCTTTTGGTTTTTTCCCTAATACTATTTTTACAGGACCATGCTACTCTCCAGGGACCCTTGAAATGGAACACAGTACTCCAAATATGTTTTGGGCAGGGCAGATTTAGCAAGATGATAAACTCTTGTATTCTGAACTGGACTCAAAGTACTCAGCTCAGTGGCACTATAGATAGAGCCTTGGATCTGGTATAGGGAAGTCCTGAATTCAAATGTGGCCTCAGTTACCAACGAGCTGTGTGACCCTGGGTCAACTATTTAATCTCTGTCTGCCTCAGTTTCCCTATATGTAAAGTGGAGATAATATCATCCACCTCCCAGGATAGTTGCAAGTATAAAGTTTGTAAAGCGCTTTGCGAACCTGAAAGCATTAGAAAAATAGTAGCTATTATTATTATTATCATCACTATTAATGTAACCAAAAATCTCATTAGCTTTTTGATGACCATCTCATACTAGCAGCTCACACAAAGCTATCAGTTGGTATATAGTAAGCATGTCCTTTTTTACTTTCATCTTCTTTGCATGTCATTCTAGAATCTAAGTGCACAATTGAGTCCCCTGTGTAAAAACATCTTTCACTTGATGTTTTTACACCCCTCTACTCTTTCTCATCCAAATCCCTTGCTTTTGTCACCTTATAAATTCCTTCTTATAAGCTTCTTATCCTTTTCAGGTGGACTTCACCCAAAGGACCAAGTTCAGAGTGTCAGGGTTCAAGTCTTGTATCTGCTAGTAAATCACCCCCCCTTGAGCCTCAATTTTCCCATCTGTAAAGTGAGTGATAATTCCCACTCTCCTTTCCTTATAGGGTTATACAAGGCAGTGTATGATAAACCCAAAGATCTCAGCTTTTGGGACAAAAATACACTATTTGACAAAAACTGCTAGGCAAATTGGATAGGAGAGATTAGGTTTAGATCAACATCTCACACCCTATACCAGGATAAACTCAGAATGGGTGAATAACTTGTATATAAAGAAGGAAACTATAAGTAAATTAGGTGAACATAAAACATAGTATACCTGTCAGATCTTTGGGAAAGAAAAGATTTCAAGACCAAGCAAGAGTTAGGAAAAATTACAAAATGTAAAATAAATAATTTTGATTACATTAAATTAAAATGGTTTTGTACAAACAAAAGCAATGCAACCAAAATTAGAAGGGAAGCAACAAATTGGGAAAATCTTTATAACAAAAACCTCTGACAAAGGCCTAATTACTCAAATATATAAGGAACTAAATCAATTGTACAAAAAATCAAGCCATTCCCCTACTGATAAATGGGCAAGGGACATGAATAGTCAATTTTCAGATAAAGAAATCAAAACTATCAAGCACATGAAAAAGTTCTAAATCTCTCATAATTAGAGAAATGCAAATCAAAACAACTCTGAGGTACCACCTCACACCTAGCAGATTGACTAACATGACAGCAAAGGAAAGTAATAAATGTTGGAGGAGATGTGGCAAAATAGGGACATTAATGCATTGTGCTGGAGTTGTGGATTGATCCAGCCATTCTGGAGGGCAATTTAGAACAATGCCCAAAGGGCTTTAAAAGACTGCCTGACCTTTGATCCAGCCATTCCACTGCTGGGTTTATACCCCAAAGAGATAATAAGGAAAAAGACTTGTACAAAAATATTTATAGCCTCATAGGGCTGTAATGTGAACCAAAGGAGAAAATGTATATAAAGTATTTTGTACCTATCAATCTCCGACATGTGCATGATTACTGTTATTAAGGCAACTGATCAGTCAAGCAGCCTGCAATGACTTCAGGCTGGTAGAGCAGCTATGTGACACAATGGATGGAATGCTAGGCCTCAGGAAGACCTGAGTTCAAATGTGACATTATCTGTGTGATCCTGGGCAGCCATCTGCCTCAGTTTCCTTATCTGTAATATGAGAAAAACAGCATCTACCTTGAAGGATTGTTGTGAGGATCAAATGAGATATTTGTAAATCACTTAACCTAGTGCATGAGACTCAAATGCTTATTTCTTTTCTTCTATACCATGCTGCTCTGCTGGTCTGTCCCCATGGGAAGAACCAGGGCAAGTTCTTCCTGCTGACTTTATTTATTTTGTATATACTATAGATATAGATATATACATGTGTTGTCTATCTCAATAGAATTCAACCTCTCAGAATGCCAGAGTGGGTCTTTTTTGTCTTTATATTCCTATTACCTAACACAGTGCCTGGTATGTGGTAGGTGCTTTTCAGGAGGAGCCAGTAAATTTTTAACAATCAGCTCTCTAGGGATGTGTGTGTGTGTGTGTGTGTGTGTGTGTGTGTGTGTGTGTGTGTGTGTGTATGCAGGATACTCTTTTAGGTTAAATCTGCATTATTAATATTTTCTCTATCATTTTCTTTAGTCTAGAGCAGTGATGGGCAAGCTTTTTAAAGAGGGGGGCCAAAGGAAAGGAAATACTCATCTGTCCGTCTATTTCTAAGGCAGCTCTTTCAAAGTTTCATTGTATTGTATCCTTCTCGTTGTATTCGTCAGATTAGGAGTAATGTCCTGCAGGGGATAGAACATTTCAGGAGGCTGCATCTGGCCCACTGGCCGTAGTTTGCCCATCACTGGTCTAGACAATCATCAAAGCAATAAATCAAGCCCTGATTTGTAGCTAGGTATTTTCTACTTAAAATTTAGCAGCCAGCCCTTGAGCCTGAAGGAACTGGTTCCACCATCCCCCTGGAAATAAATGCTTGCAAAGGGATGTTGATTGATTGATTGCTTTGGGAACACTAATAATAGCTAACATTCCTGTAGTGCTTATCATGTACTGAACGTGCTTTACAATTATTATCTCCTTTGATCCTTATAATGACCTCAGGAAGTATGTACTGTTATTATCTCAGTCTTACAGATAATGAAACTGAGGCAAATAGAATTTGTGGCTTTTTCAGTCACAAAGCTAGTTAGCGAATGGGACTAGATTTGAATGTAGGACTTATCTACTGTGCCACCCAACTGCCTCTACAGTGAGGAAATACTAGATTTTGAGTCAAAGGTCTTGCTTTCAAATCCCGGCTCCTACTTACTGACTGTGTGATCCTGGGCAATACTTCTCTGCGCCTCAGTTCCTTCATCTATAAAATGGGGGATCAGATGACCTCTAACATCTTTCCAGGCTCTAAATCTATGAGCCTTTGATGTAGAGGGATGGAGGTCTGAGTCCTTCATTCTAAAAGTATAACTATTCCAGAGAGAGAGGGCCATGGGAGGGAGAGAGAGGGAGAGAAAAGGGGAGGGGGGGACGGAGAGAGGGAGAATAGAAAGATAAATGTAGTGTTTTTCAATTATGTCTGACTTTTTGCAATCTTATTTGGGATTTTCTTGGCAAAGATATTGGAGTGGTTTTGCCATTTTTTTCTCCAGTTCATATTACAAATCAGGAAACTAAGGCAAACAAGGTTAAATGAATTTCCCAGGATCATATAACTAGTAAGGTCTGAGTTCAGATTTGAACTCAGGTTTTCCTGAATCTAGATTTGGCACTCTATCCACTGCACCATCTAGCTGTCCAGATAGATATCTATATTCTCTCTATGTCTGCCTGAATGTCCATCCCTCCCTTCCTTCTTCTCTGTCTCTGTCTCAGTCTGTCTGTCTCTATCTTTCTCTTTCTCCCTCTCTCTCTCTCTCTCTCTCTCTCTCTCTCTCTCTCTCTCTCTCTCTGTCTCTCTCTCTGTCTTTCTTTTTCTTCCTCTTTCTGTCTCTCTCTGTCTCTGTCTTTCTGTCTCTGTCTCTCTGTCTCTCAATGCAAATGTAATGGGGGAATCAGAATCTGTCAGAGATAAGAACCAGACACAGTTTCTTTCTTTTTTTCTAAATTATTTTTTTTAAACCCTTACTTTCTGTCTAGAAATCAATACTGTGTATTGGTTCCAAGGCATAAGAGTGGTAAGGGCTAGGCAATGGGGGTTAAGTGACTTGCCCAGGGTCACATAGCTGGGAAGTGTCTGAGGCCAGATTTGAACCTAGGACCTCCTATCTCTAGCCCTGGCTCTCAATCCACTGAGCTACCCAGCTGCCCTCCTCAGACATAGTTTCTTGATGCCTCCTCTTTTATATCCTCTACCAGCCTGGTGGACATGAAGTAGACAATTAATTTTCATATGTTCCCCTGGACACATTGATTTCTCCCTAGGGAATGTGCCCAACTTTTAGCATTTTTAAAGTGGATGGACTTGGTAACACAGAACATTCAGTGTGGCTGGCTATTATGGCGTGTAGATCTCTGTCCCCATCACTGTCAAAGGGGTTAGGTCAGGGGAGATCATAGGACATCATCTTGGCTCTTATTAAGGTTCACTCTGTGTCTAACAAGTGTAAAAACAAGGCAGTGAGGCAGCCAAGGATGTAGACAGGTCTCTGAGAGAATGGCAGTAAAGAAGCTGGCTTCTCCCGCCCTTCTCCAGCAGTGTCACACAGATTCCACGGTTCCGTGTTTGCGAGCAGCCAATTAGGAGTGACACGCATGTCTCTCCCAAGCTGTCATAGACCCGAGATGGGCTCAATATTGGCCATTAGCTCAGTTTGGGTTACACAATAAATAAGCAGTTTCCTTAGATCTCCTGCACGGCCTTGGCCCAGACCTTCTAGAACTTTCCAAAGTGATGGTGGTTGATGGTCTGTTTCCATTTAATCCTTACAGGTGGTGCCAGGATGAATTTGCAGCCAGGACGATGAGGGAGGAGTGTACAACCTGCTCAGGAGAGACTTTCTCCAAGTGAGACTAGACGCCTGCCAGACTGACTCTAGTGTGAGAACTATGAGGCTGGTATTAATGTTCGCCTGCGTCGTGCTGTTTGGGACAGCAGGACTTGTGGTCTTCATGCACCTGCAGGACCCAGCAGAAGTCATCCCTCAGCAGACACCAGGTTAGTGACCTTTGCCTCTCCCCATTAGCGCTTATGGACTCGAGGCTGGCACAACTGCGAAGCTCCCTTGATGGTCTCCCAGGTCCCAGCGCAGAATTATCTCTTGGGATCCTGGGCCCACATTGGAGCGTGGCGTCTCAGCTCAGTGAAGAAGACCCATGGGCTGGGGGCAAGGTGGGCTGTAGATGTGCCGGCAATAGGGCCTTCTGATTTAGGGAGAATTTCTTTCTTTCCCCCGGGAGAACAGTACAGTTTGCAGTATGGAATTCCCTGAAACTCTGAGGTATGGTCAACTTCCCAAAGACCTGTGCCCAGTTCTGAGGACTTCCATAGCTGTCTCTCCCTCTTGCCAATATTTAGGCCTTTAAATCAAGGAATCCAAGAAGCAGAAGAGCATAATAGGGGGAGAAAACCTCCTGTGTTTAAAGGCCTACCTATCATGTATGCTGACTGGGGTGTGTGGGTTGTCCTTGGCAAGAGACTTAACTTTGAAATATTCCAGGCACCTCTCTAGGATCGAATAGCAATAGATCCTCATTCATAGGCAGAGTAGATCCCTTTATCAGTGATCTATCTATGCTCTAGATCAGTGATTCCCAAAGTGGGTGCCACTGCCCCCTGGTGGGTGCTGCAGCGATCTAGGGAGGCGGTGATGGCCACAGGTGCATTTATCTTTCCTATTAATTGCTATTAAAATTTTTTAAAAATTAATTTCCAGGGGGCTAAGTAATATTTTTTCTGGAAAGGGGGTGGTAGGCCAAAAAAGTTTGGGAACCACTGCTCTAGATTAAAAAAAAAATCTATCTGTGCTCAAGATTTTTAAAAATCCTATCTCTGCTTTAGATTAAAATAAAAATCTATGCTCTAGATTTAAAAAAATAATAAAGGTGGTCCAAATAGAAGGGATCTTCTCCTAAGACTAGCTTATCCCAACTTTTTAGTATCCTAAAGAGAATGATGGAAAAGTCAGGCCAAGAGAGTGTTTATCCAACAAAGGCCCCTACAGTGCTAGGATCCCATTAGTTTAGGCTGCATTTGGAGAAAGGATCTATCAGTATTATTTATAGTTCTCAGGCCTCTCTTAGTTTAGGAAGATTCTTTGAGAAATGGGATGCCTCTCTCCCACCCCTACTCCTTCTTATTCAACTCTGAGCTTGTATCTCAGTGGATTCCACATGTTGTTGAACAGACATGAGGAGGAAGAAGTAGAATTACGGAGGAGACTTGTTTTAGGTCCCAGAAAGATTTGTCTTTGGCCCAGAGGCAGAAAGGAAGCATCTTTGTACAGTAAAAAGAAGTCAGAGGACCTGCTTACTATTTATGCGATCATGAGCAGCAAATCACTTCCTTTAGTCTATTTTCTCATCTGTAAAATGAAGGGGTTGGTCTAGATGGCCTCTAAACTATCTTTCATTCCAAAATTATGATCCTCTGAGTCAAAAATAAGAAGCTCTCTTCCTGGACAGTGGTCTAAATGTGTAGTTGACCATCCTACAGAAAGTGATACACACTTTTTTTTTCATATTTAAGAACAGAAATTTTATTTATTTCCTAAACAAATGCAATTTAATTGTATTCAGAATGACAAATCTGATTATATCATCCTTTATCCCCCAGATTCTGACTCCCTTTTGCCTTTAGGATCAAAAAAGAAATAGCTTTATCTTTTGATCTCTTCTAATTTGATCCCTTCACATATTTCCAATCTTCTTAAACAATACCACCCCTCTTTCCACTGTAATCCAGCCATCCTTGTTATTTCATGCTACCATGCCATGATACACACTTCTGAATTGGAAGAAAACCTTTCTGCGTTCCTGTGATGGGTAACTGCTGCCCAAATTATATTTACCAAACACAGAAATTATGGAGGACAAAACCCAGGTTTTATTATCATGCGTGAGTTTATGTGTTTAGGCCTTAGAAAACCTGCACAATTATCAGGATTCCAACCAGGTTTCAGATAGGAAAAATGCAGTCATAGTGACAATGAAATAATTCATTTACATATTGCAATCTTGTTGGTTCCTCTTAGGACATAAAAGTTTAAACTAGGCCCATAATCCCATCCTTCTTTCAGTGTCATAAAAGTTGAACAAATTTAGTTTAACAGAGCCTTAATCTCATTCATCCCCTAAGGAAACAAATTTAAGTCAAACAATAAGTATGTGAAATCGGGTTACAGATTAAACTACATTAAGAGAATTCACAATAGGTTGATTGTGAAGGAGGATTTACTTGTCCCCAAGGAGCCTGGGACAGTTGAGATTCTTCCTCAGGCTTCTTATCTAAGGAATGTTTGAGAGTTAAGTAAATTTTCACCTCCCTTGGGAGTTTTGGTTAAGTCAAGTTAATATTAACCAAAAATTGCAGGAGGAATGGCCCATGAGTCCCAAATAATTAAAAAAAAAAAATTCCCTTGATGCCCTCATTTTGGTTTTCTCCATTGAGGTTAGTTTCTTTTGGGTCTATATCTCAGTCTTCTCTAGCTGTTTCCTTTCATTCACTCCATTAGCCCTTGGTAGTTTGGGGAAACGTGAGCCTAAGGCCCTTTTAAATTTATTTGTTTATCATCATCATCATCATTATTATTATTATTAAAAACCCTTACCTTCTGCCTTAGAACCAATAAGGCAGAAGAGTGGTAAGGGCTAGGCAATGGGGGTTAAGTGACTTGCCCAGGGTCACACAGCTAGGAAGTGTTTGAGTCCAGATTTGGACCCAGGACCTCCTGTCTCTAGGCCTAGCTCTCAATCCACTGAGCTACCCAGCTGCCCCAAAGGCCCTTTTTTTCAAAGAAGGCCATAGCACTGAGGAGGAAACAAGACAAAAATATAGGTGCCTAAGAGGAAGGGAGTTCTCTTTGACCGAATTTCTCCTTCCCATTTGATTTAATATATTGAACTACTACTAAGACATGAAAACTTCAGATAAGGGAGAGAGAAGAGGAGGAATAAGGCAGATTTAGCAGGAATACCTGCAAATTTTTGAATTGCAGAACTGGAAATCAGAGGCACTTTATTGTTTTCAAGTCTGTGTGATACTCTCAATAAAGTGAACCCAGGGAGTGTCCTGAAGAGAGGCCTATTGAGATCTACTTTAATATGTAAACAAGATCAATTTGTAATTAGCATACTGATTGTATGTAAATATTACCTCCAAAATGCGAGAAGGCAGGCTTGTTCTCTTAAGTAAGTTTTAAAATCCCTCAACTCCATCTTTTATATTGATATTGCAAAAGTAAACTTCAGCCTAGACTCTGGCTAAATGATCACAAATTTCAAATTAGTTGAGCCCAAATTGAAGTTCTATGTAAATATTAATTACTAAATTAAATAATATCGTTAGGAGATATCACATACCAGCAAATTAGCCCAGGAGGTGAAAGGAATGAGGCTCCAGATAATTGGTATTTCAGTAGTGACAGGCAGGGTGGCCCTTGGCTGCCCACCGGGCTGTCTGTCCCTAATGACCTTTAGTTGGGCAGGCCCTGGGCTTGCAGCTTCTCCCTTCAGGTCAGCCCACAGGAGATCCGGTGCCATGTTCCTTCTTGATTCTTCACCTAGCCAGACGCTGGGAGGTCCCACTCTCCCTTGAACACAAATTCCAGAGGCCGGGAGGTCCCACTTGCCTTTGCAGCATAATTCCTTGTTTGCTCGTTCCACAGTGGAGTAGGGAAGCCCGTGTTCATAGGAGCGCCCGTCTAGTCCAATGTACTCATTTCACAGATGAGAAAACTGAGGCACAGAGAGGTTAGTTCAATGTCTCGTCCCAGGTTGAGCAAATGGTGTCCTGTCTGCCCTCCTGCTAAACATTTGGCTATTTAAGACTCGTAGAGGTGGTGGCATCTCCTGCAATCGCTTTGACTTTGGGGTTCCCAGTAGAGTGCTTGCTTGCACTGGAGAGAATGCTGGAGAGTTCTCAGGTCTGGGCTTCCCTCCTTCCCTCTCTGGACCGGCAGGACTTTGGCTCCTAGAGCTCAGCGTTTGCCTCTAGAGCATCGCGGGGAGCTGGGAGCCAGCAGCGTGGCGGCCCGTGTGCTGGGTACACCGGGGAAAAGCACGGCCATAACACTTTAAGTAATGCTTACATTCCTTTCCCTGAGCAAAGCACTCCTGACAGTGGCTGTTTGTGTTGATTTGTTACTATTCATTTATTTTTGCCTCTGCTTCACACTGCACCCTAATTGTGATGCTGCACCGAGAAAGCAATATCAAAGTAATTTTCCACAACATTAGTTACAATTTTCTTCTGATCTTTCAAGTGAAACAATCCCATCCTGTTGGCTTCTGTGAGCATATAAGCCTTGATTACATTTATCTGTTGGGAACCAATGCTTACAAAGTCTAGGTGTCCTACATGGGGTCTGTGTGGCCACATCTGCCTTCCGCCCGCTGGCTGACAAACAGTCGCTCAGCGCACTGACGTAGGTCTGGGGCACGGTGCTTGTCTGGAACTCAGGTCCGCTGGCAGTGCATCTGAGGTGGACCGCAAAGAAATCGCCCCAGCCAGGATACTAAGTATGGCACAGGTTTCTCTGGCCATGACTTCAGCAGGAACTTACTGTGGAACCGACCCTTTGGGGACAACTTTTGTGACTGCTCATGGCGGGGATGGAGGCTCGGTTTGGGTTCCCCAGGGCTGGAACAGAAGGGCCGGGGAGAAAGCACCCAGGAATGTCTTGGTTGGTTAAATAGATCCTGATGAATCGGGGAACTTGAGCATTCTGTGTATAAGATCTCCGTGATGAAAAAGAGGGACTTTTCAGTGGAATCCTTACTACTAATAGATTTTTAGTAAAGAAAATCTTTTTGCCAAGTGGTTGAGTCATCACCTCCTAACTTAACTGTGTTCTAAATTCAACTTTTCAGATATTAATCAATTAATTAATCAATTAATCGATTGTCAAAAAATAATTTATGAAATTGTCTACTAAGGCAGGGAAGGGAGGGGTGGCAATCTAGGTGAGAAGGGAGTTCCCTGGACTAATTAAATCACATATCCTTGGAAATACTCAATCAACTGATCAGCAACTTTTATTAAGCATCTCACAATAGTTCTGTGCTTAGCTATGCCACCGAGGAGACAGGAAGAGATGAAATGGATCTTAATCTTGGGGTGTCTGCAATCTGGCTGGGGAGACATGCACAGCCTCGGACAATATATAGTTAATGAAATGTTCATGGTCAGAGGGGAAAGGCTATAGAAGATCAGGGAAGGGAGAGAGTGAAGTGCACTGTGGAAATTAAATTTTTGTAAATTGAATCCTATTTTAAAAGCATTAGGGAGGCAACTATCCAAAGGAACCCTGTGGAAGCTTTGTATAATGTGAATACTTTCAAACTAATTTAGCTCTTTTATAGGATCCTAGTTTGAGAGCTCAAAGGGACCATAGCAGGCAGCCAGCTAGTCCAACCCCCTCATTTTGCAGAGGAGGAAACCAAGGCCCTGAAAAGTTAAATGACTTGTCTAAGATCACGTAGATGGTAAGTAAAAGAGAAATGATTTAAGCTCAGGATGTCTGATGGCAAATCCAGCGCCCTTTAATTTCTGTATGGTGGGCTTTCCCTAAGCAGGGCTCATCCTTGTTTCAGATTATAGAAATGGTTTACTTCTCTGATTTCCAGAGCTTTTCTCCTTGTCTGCTGTGCCCCAAGGAGGCTAGAAAGGGTCAAGGGTTGTGACCAGAAGCTCCCAGGTAGGGCTAGGTATTAAGAGGTACAGCAGTAGACTCCTGACCAAGGCACCTGATATAGTTGGTGGACAATGAAGAAGGGGAACTAGAAAAGCCTTATGTTCTTCTGAGCCCAGGGAATTTCTCCACATTGGCATCCTTTGGCATAGCACTTCCCCTTGGGGCTAGTCTGTCAATTGATTCTTCTTCCCTCCTCTTCCTCACCACTCCCAGTTCTCCACACTGCCATCAATGGCAGGACTTGTCACACAGCCTAGCACAAAACCGTCCAATCCCCCTTCCTTCCTACCCCTTCCCCAGGTGTAGTCACTGCATTCCATAAGACAGAGGGGGGCTGATTAAACCAGGAACGTGTAGCCCACGGGGTGCTCTCTGGCTAGAGCAGCACAGCTGCCCTCGGGTAGGGGACCCGTAATAGAGATGCACCATCTTCCTTCTTGCTTCCCGTTTTCTTAATTACTCATTCAGGACACATACATACACCTTGTTACCTAGAAGACACCAACTCTGTGTCATGGCTACATTAAAAAAAGAGCGATTTCCGTAACGCTGTTCTGTTGTAACTCCCTGTTGTCGATGCCAAGTGTGAGAAATAATTTGACCCGGATCCTACTTTAGTAGACCCCTGCCCATCTTAATTCCATTTTATTCATATTAGTTCTAATCAGTATTATCTCACTTAATTTAATTCCATAGGGATAGTGATTAGTTACTTATTTTAATAAGCAATAATCAGAAGCATCTAGTTATGGGCCATAGTTGAATAGGTTCTAAAAATAAGAGTCTTTCCTTTCATAAATTTTAGGTTAAAGTTTAACTTGCCAGCCTAGTTTGAAGGGGGCCTCCGCCCAGGTGTCACAAGCTTCAGTGAATAGTCCCATGATATATTTTTTTTTTAACCCTTAACTTTGGTGTATTGTCTCATAGGCGGAAGAGTGGTAAGAGTGGGCAATGGGGGTCAAGTGACTTGCCCAGGGTCACACAGCTGGGAAGTGGCTGAGGCCGGGTTTGAACCTAGGACCTCCTGTCTCTAGGCCTGACTCTCACTCCACTGAGCTACCCAGCTGCCCCCAGTCCCATGATATTTTAAGAGCATCTCCACCCTGTATGACTTTCTCCTCATGATCCATGTCAAGCAGACCTGGATAAGAGGTTGGACCGAATACCGAATCGATTATATCAGTGTAGCAGCCATCACTAGGATGCCCAGAGCTCATTGCTAAGAGTGGCTGTCTTGAGGATGGGGTATAGATGGGGTGGTCCTCCTGATGATGGGGTGTAGCTCGGCTGGTTGCCATGAGGATAGGGTATATAGATGGGCTGGTCATTGTTTGGTAGCAACACGACCGAGGGGCCTTCCAAGAGTTTGGAGTCCATCAATGAGTTGGACACTGATGTCTGGGCTGACCAGGCATATGAGGACCAGGCTAGGCACTAAAGGGTATAAAAGCTATACTCTGGAGAAGGTAGGGGTCTCAGACTGAGCTCTGCCTCAGTTGTTTTATTACAGATTGGACATATTGCTGGCATTATACAAGGTTGCCACCACCAACTCTTCTCAATTATGGTTGTACAATTAGAAGAAACAGCACCTGGCCCTTTGGTTCTCTGCGACTGTGGTCCATCCATCCGGTTGTTTAGGGCAGGCACAGGATCATAGGTTTCGTTTAGGAAGCCAAAAGGAGTTGGTTTGGTCAATTTGCCCACCTACCTCTTAGCCCCCTGAGGTTTCTTTGTTCACAGATGTGTAAAGGGGTGGGAGTCCCCTAGATTGGGACCATGATAAAGCTCTCCACCCCAGCCAGAAGAGATTCCCACAGTGATACCTCAAGAAATGATGTCTTTCTAGGGCCAAATGATGGCATTTATGGAGGAGTATCTTTATCCTTAGGACCTTCAAGAGTTAGCATAACTTCTAAGAGCATTTAATTTATTTCTAGGTAATTGCTTCTGTACTAAGAAGATCTGTCTTTCATTCATTCAGCAAACATTTACTGAGTCTCTGCTTTGTGCAAGGGGCACTGTAAGGACTGCAAAGGATAATATTAACAATAAAAATGACAACTCACTTTTCTATGTAGCTTCATGATTTACAAAGCACATTTGTACCTCATTATAGTCTTTACGTGGGTACAAGCCAAGGATCTCAGTTCTAGAGTTGATAACTACCTCAGAGATCACATAGGCTAACCCCATCATTTTACAAATGGGGAAACTGAGACTCAGAGACTTACTTGGCCAAGATTACATAGAGAGTAAGTGTCGAATAACTGAGAGCTTCTGTCCTAAGGGGGGATAGTACATTCCTTGCAAAGAGGCCTAGGTTTAGAATCAGGATCCATAGTCACATCCTAACTCTACCCCTTGCCCTGGGGTTACCTCAGACAAGTTATGATACCCCTTTCAGCTTCAATTCCTCATTTGTACAATGAGAGGATTAGACTTAGGTGAGCCCTAAGGTTCCTTCTAGCCCTAGATTTGTGACAAGCTACGATTCTTTCCATTATACTTTTACACATTGCATTTCCTCTCTGGCAATGTCCCTGCCCTCAAAGAGTTCACAGTCTAGTATGGGAGAGGAGACAAGTACTGAAATAGCTATTTTAGAGTGGTTCAGCTAGTGGGCACAGTGGAGAGAGTCTGAGTTCAGGTCTGAGTTCAACTCTAACCTCAGACATCATCTAGCTGTGTAACATTGAGCAAGCCATGTAACCCAGTTTTCCTCAAGTTCTTCATCTATAAAAATGAACTGGATAAGGAAATGGCAAACTACTCCATTTTCTTTGCCAAGAAACCCCCAAATGGTTTTTATTTGGGGGGTTTGGTTTTATATGAGTATTCTCTTACAACAATGAACAATATGGAAGTATGTTTTGCATGATAATATATGTATAACCCAGATCAAATTGCTTACCATCTCCAGGAAGGGGGAGGGAAGGGAGGGAAGGAGACAATTTGGATCTTAAAACTTCAGAAAACATATGTTGAAAACTGTTATTACAGGGGGCAGCTGGGTAGCTCAGTGGATTGAGAGTCAGGCCTAGAGACAGGAGGTCCTAGGTTCAAATCCGGCCTCAGACACTTCCCAGCTGTGTGACCCTGGGCAAGTCACTTGACCCCCATTGCCTTCCCTTACCACTCTTCCACCTATAAGTCAATACACAGAAGTTAAGGGTTTAAAAAAAATTTTTAAAAAACTGTTATTACCTGTAATTGGTAAAATATTTTTAAAAAATATATATTTTTTAAAAGCCTCAAACTCAAATAGGGTCATGAAGGGTTGGAAAATGATTGAACAATAACAATAACAATACTACAAAATGGTGAGCTGTAATTGAATAAGGAAACTATAAGATACCCTGAAGTAACAGAGATCCATTTTGAAGTTCTTCTATTTCCCAAGAGTGGTGATAGAGAATGAATCTCCAGGCTCTTGTCTGAAGGAGCGCCTTAAGGAGAACCTTTCATGGCCTTCCTAGGGAGGCCCAGAACTCACAACAAAGAACCTAATATTTAAAATCTTCCAAATACCTAAGACATGTTATACCATTTCCCCAAAGAACAATGAGAAACCAGTATCTTCCATGGGCATATCTATGTCCTGGCCCATGCAGGACACTAACCG
The DNA here is from genome assembly GCF_016433145.1 of Gracilinanus agilis. NCBI lineage: Eukaryota > Metazoa > Chordata > Mammalia > Didelphimorphia > Didelphidae > Gracilinanus > Gracilinanus agilis. Next base: position 311,615,317 of record NC_058131.1, read on the forward strand.
TCTGCACCATAGGCTTTTGCAACCAGCACAACTTCAAGGCTGCAGCCCTCATTCCCATCTCATACCCAAGGGAACAAGAATGTTAGTGTGGGAAATGGCCAGTGAGGGGGCCACTGGAATAGCCGCTGTGCCCCCCGATTGTAGCTATCCTTCAAGGAACTTGCTTTCTGCTTGGAGGTCTGTAAATAACCCATGCATGAGAGACAATGAGAGAACAGAACCATATCCTCTGTAATTGAAAACCAAGAGTACATGGTGCAGTCTCAGACTCTAAAAAGTTCTGAAGACAAGGGAGCTCACTGAGGACTGGAATAATCAAGGAAAGCTTCATGGAGGAGATGGGCAAGCAAGACCTTAAAGGATTCACATATTTGCCTCTGATGAGCGGACACACAACAAGGGTGCAACAAGGTGGCTGAGGTTCAAGGGAAGCTGACCTGAGATGAACATTTCCAGTGCATACTCAGAATGGATTACCTGATCGCACATGAATCACCGAGAGCTGCCTACCTACCAGTCTACTCATGGTCTTCCTCTCTGAGGGGTGGCCCCATTGTTGCTGGTTTGTGAAAGTCATGAGTGGAATTCTGGGGGGGGGGGTGGGTCTTGTGACTTTGGCCAGGGCTCTGGATCTTTGTTTCTTCATCTGTAAAAGGAGGGGATTGAACTAGATAACCTCTAGGGTGGTTACACCAGGAAGGGGGTCCCCTAGTCCCTAAGGAAAATTCTAGGACTTTGGGTGAAATTCTCACATTCAGTGGGTGAGTTTGTCACAGCACAGACAGAGGCAGATAAAGGGCATAACAGATTTCAGTTGAAGTGTCTCTTCTTTCTTGATTTCTCTATAGCTCATTCTGGCTCTCTATAGTTCCTTCTGTTTTCTTAGCTCAGCCTGGGTCTTTTTCTTTGAGTCAGTTGTGTTGTTTTTTTTTTACTTGAATCTTATCCTCTTTGGTCTGCCTGTCTGATTCTCAGGCTCTTCTGTGTTTTCTAGCTCTCTATCCCTTCTTTTTGTCCTGTGTACTCTCAGATCCTCTGTCTGATTGGCTGACGGACACTCACCCGTCTTTGTCTCTTGTTTCTGACTCTTCTACCTGATTGGCTCTGGGACCTTCTCTTCCATTTGTCTGTCTGACCATCAATCCTCTTTGGTAGCTTTGCTACCCACACCCTGTCTAATTCTGTCCATATCACCCCCTTTCCCTTATATTTTCTCCTTTTTCTGCTTCCCAGCATTACTGCTACCATCTTACAATCCACCCTCTCCCTGGACTCTAAAATCTTGGTGCTTCCTGTGAGGGATCTCTGGATGTCATCCTTATCTGAGGCACTTGCTTTGATTTCAGCTAAGCTGTTCAAAAATAACAAAAACAAAAAACAAAAACAACAACCTATCTTGTGGTGGCAGCTGGGTGGCTCAGTAGATTGAGAGCCAGGCCAGGAGACAGGAGGTCCTGGGTTCAAGTGTAGCTTCAGACACTTCCTAACTGTGTGATCCTGGGCAAGTCATTTAACCTGATTGCCTAGCCCTTTCCTCTCTTCTGCCTTGGAACCCCCTACCCAGTATTGATTCAAGATGGAAGATATATGAGGTTGTTTGGTTTTTTTTATCCCATCTCATGCCAGCTCAGTGCCAGGTGGACTAGAAGCACATGGGAGTCCCTGAATTCTGAAAGGCCTGAAGTTGACTTCTGAAACGAGGCACTGAAATTCCGAGGCTGGGTATTACAGTATGTCCTTCCAGTTCCCATTCGTCCTTCTGGTGTTTACTGGAGAGCAGGAGCTCACCATGTTCTCAAGGCTTTGGGGGCATCTGTCGGAACACACAGTCCCATTTAACTCCCCTGGCTGTCCTGACCTGCCTTGTTCATATCCAGAAAGGACTTGTTTACTCAGTGGATTGTGTTCATTTGGTATATCTCCATGACTTTTTCTGCCTGCATCATTAATGTTTGTCTTAGTTTATAAACTCCAGAAAGGCGCAGCTCATGTCCATTTAATTCCACCTGGGCACATTTTTCTGTGATTTTCTTGATGAAGAAGTCGATAGTGTCATGATGATGATGACAATGGATGCTTAGAAGTGCTCTGAGATCCTGGGTTCAGTGGGGAATGCAGCAGGGCTCTCTTACCCTGCAAGAAGCAACTTGACCTGGCCAGGATAGGAGCAGGCGGCTGTGATTGGCAGTTTTTATAGGCAGACTGCGTGCTGGGCCTTCTTGTGCTGGCCCATCGCTCTTGGACTGCCTGCCTGCCTGCTTGCCTGTGGGGCTCCTGTTTGAATCTGGAAGCGAGACGCGTCAGACCATAAATCTATTCTCCTTCCTGAGGGCCAGGGGAACGTATCCCCTCCAGTTATCAAAGACTGATTTGCCGCCCCAGAGTTCAATGGGTTTTATTAAAATCCTCTTGAGCCCTTGTTTCCAGAAACCATTTTTAACTCAGGTTTGCAGAACATCGTCTATATTTCTTTTAAAAACTTCCGCGGCTGACACATGCTTGTTGTGACTGTGACGATCAGAAGTGACATGTAATTGCAGTGATGTGTTCTGTTAAGTACCTGGCAATCTATCGTGAGCAAGATCAACACTGCACACGTGTGTCAGAATCCAAAGGCTGCTATTCCGAAATCATGTTCTTAAAACAATGGGCTTAGAGCTTCTTAGAATACCACACAAGCACTCTTTGCCTCTTTTAATATCATCTCTTCCCTTCCAGGTATTCCTGTGAACTGTGCAAAAGGTAAATGTTTCAAGAGGATTGCATTTTTTCTCAAATGTCATCTTCACATCTCATTTCCTCTATTTATCATTTTTTCCTATTTCTGCTCAGGGCTGGCTCATTCTGTGTGCCTCTTTGAGTGTTTTAGTGTTTTGGGGGGAAGGTTAGGAGGACTATCCTGGGGTCATTTCAGCCACACCAGCTATAGGCTAGTGTGATTGCCCTGCTCAGGGAACTTCAATGGCTCCCTATTGCCCCTAAGGTAAAATACAACCACCTCAGCTTGGTATTAAAAGATCTCTATAAGTTGGCTTCACCCAGCCTTTCTGGGGTTACTCTCCATTTCTCTGCTTTATGTGGTCACCCTGACCTATTAGCTTTTCCTCCTGCACAGCATTCCATCTCATTCCTCTCTGTCCCCCATTTCTGGAAGGCACTACCTTCTCGTCTCTGCCGCTCCTCATATTCCTTCCAAGTTTAGCTCATGTGCCATTTCCATTCAGAAGCCTTTCCTGATTCCCTTTATCATGAGTGCTCAGTCTCTAGTATTCTGTAATATCCTATGGGGTGGGGACCATTTTTCTTTTCATTTTCCCAGAGCCTAACACAGTATTTGTTGTTTGTGGTTTTTCAATCTGGGTTGATTCTTCATGACCCCATTTGTTGTTTTCTTGGCAAAGTTACTGAAGTAGTTTGCCATTTCCTTCTCCAGTTCATTTTATTTATTTATTACTATTTTTTCAACCCTCACCTTCTGTCTTAGAGTCAATACTGTGTATTGGCTCCAGGGTAGAAGAGTGGTAATGGCTGAGCATTGGGGGTCAAGTGACTTGCCCAGGGTCACACAGCTGGGAAGTGTCTGAGGTCAAATTTGAACCCAGGACCTCCTGTCTCTAGGCCTGGCTCTCCATCCACTGAGCCACCCAGCTGCCCCCTCCAGTTCATTTTATAGATGAGAAAACTGAGGCAAACAAGGTTAAATGCCTTGCCCAGGGTCATATAGCCAGTAAGTGTCTGAGGCTGGATTTGAACTCAGAAGATGAGTTTCCCGACTTCAGGCCAGCACTCTATCTACTGTGCTACCTAGCTGCCTTGTGCATAGTAGATACTTAATAAATACTTATTAAATTGAATGAGATTGGATGAAGGCTGGAGAGGGAAGAGTCAGTAAAATCTCTGAACAGGCATAAAGAATCAGGCGTAATCAGCAGTCAGCAGGCTGTTACTGACCGGCATACTTAGTTTCTTAGAAATAGAATCAATGAGGGGCTACTAGGTGACTCAGTGGATGGAGTATCAGGCCTGGAGTTGGGAGAACCTGGGTTCAGATTTGACCCCAGACACTTCCTAGGCAAGTCACTTAACCCCAATTGCCTAGTCCTTCTGCCTTAGAACTGGTACTTAGTATAGATTCCAATACAGAAGGTAAGGGAGGAAAGAAAGAAAGAAAGAAAGAAAGAAAGAAAGAAAGAAAGAAAGAAAGAAAGAAAGAAAGAAAGAAA
>NC_058131.1:311629434-311657168 GCF_016433145.1 Gracilinanus agilis
CTCTCTCTCTCTCTCTCTCTCTCTCTCTCTCTCTCTCTCTCTCTCTCTCTCTCTTTCTCTCTCTTTCTCTCTTTCTCTCTTCCCGCTCCCCTGCAATGGGTCAGTGACAACTATTATAGCAAAAAGACCTGGAGAGCTTGTTCTGAAGCACCCAAATCCTCAGAACCTGTTATTTTTAAATCATCTTCAAAATAAACATCTCTACAATTATGGGAAAGGATGAAGGACCTTCTCAGGGATTAAGCAGGTGGGTGTCAAGGATTTATTCATGTAATTGGGGACCCTCCTTAACACATAAGAAGAATTTGATTATTTTTTAAAAAGCACTCCACATAGTTGAACTTGGAGATATATAAGTAAACAGAAACAAAGTGTATCTCTGTGACAGGTTCTTTTAAAAAAATTAAACCCTCACTTTCTGTCATAGAATCAGTACTGTGTATTAGTTCCAAGGCAGAAGAGCAATAAGGGCTAGGCAATGGAGTTAAGTGACTTGCCCAGGGTCACAGAGGTAGGACATGTCTGAGGCCAGATTTAAACCCAAGACTCCCTGTCTCTAGGCCTGGCTTTCAATCCACTGAGCCACCTAGCTGCACCTTATGGGTCAACAGATACCATTTTACACCTGGTGGCATTGGCAGTAAGTAAAGTTAAGAAGACCTAAGTTCAAATCTTCCCTTACACACTTATAGGCTATCTAATACTGGGTAAATTACAACCTGTATTTCCCTCAGTTTCCTCAAGTGTATTTGGACATCACATTTTCTGTTTAGTTCTGGTCTTTTCTTTACAAATACTTGGAAATCTTCTATTTTATTAAATGCCCATACTTTCCCCTAGAAGTATATAGTCAGTTTTGATGGATAGGTGATCCTTGGCTGTAGACCCAATTCTCTTGCCTTTCTGAATATCATATTCTAAGCTTTGTGGTCCTTTAGTGTGGAGGCTGCCAGATCCTGTGTAATCCTGATTGCCCCTCCTTGATATCTGAATTATCTCTTTCTGGCTTCTTGCAATATTTTCTCCTTAGCTTGGAAGTTCTTGAATTTGGTGATTACATTCCTGGCAGTTGTCTTTTGAGGATTTACTGCAGAGGGTGATCTATGGACTCTTTCAATGTCTATTTTGCCCTCTTGTTCAAGAATATCAGGGCAGTTTTTTTGGATAATTTCTTGTAATATGATGTCAAGACTTCTGTTTTTTTCCTAAGTTTTCAGGTAGACCTATGATTTTCAAATTGTCTCTCCTGACCTACTTTCTAGGTCAGTCGTCTTCTTGATGAGATATTCAAGTTTTCTTCTATTTTGTCATTCTTTTGACTTTGCTTTATTAATTCTTGATGTCTTGTGAGATCATTAGCTTCTACTTGCCCAATTCTAGTCTTTAAAGACTGGTTTTCAACTATGATCTTTTGATTTTCCTTTTTGGTTTGGTCTATACTGCTTTTCATGTCTTCCAGCAGGTCAATTCTGGTCTATAATTTGCTTATCATTTCATTTTATTTCTGGGCTTCTTTTTACAAGTGAGAGATTCCATATTTTAAACTGTTATTTTCTTTTTGAACTATTTCACACTTTTCTTGCCAAGTTTCTTCTAGCTTTTTTATTTGGTTCTTAAACTCCAGTTTGAGTTCTGGAAGATCTTGTGACCAATTTCCATTTTGGGGGGAAAGTTTGGATGTGTTTGCTTGTTTGTCGCTCTCTGCTATCTCCTCCGTAGTCTACTGTTTTTCTCCACAGAAGTTATCCAGGGTCAGAGGTTTTTTCTTATTTTTTTTGGTAGTTGTAGATTGTAGTTCTTGGATATTGGTGACCATTGCTGTATTAGTTTTTTTCTTCCCTTCCCAGCCAGAAGTCTGAGTGAGGAGGGTAGGCAGCTCTCTCTGCATCAAGCTACAGAGCAATGTTTACCCTGAGGCTATTTTTCAGTTTCCACTGCTGTCTCTGCACCCAAGCTCTGCATTCCACAGCTTTCTGGGGTCCCAAGTCTCACTGCCCTTGGGGGTAAGTCTGTTGTGTCTTCAGCCAGCCCCCCCCCCAACCCTAGAGATTGCCCCTTGCTGGCTCTGACTCTGGCACTGAAGGTGGAATAGGGGAGGAGCGATTAGTTCACACTTTGGTAGGTGTAATTTTACCCCCTTATAGTGTGGAAATGCCCAAACCCTGCCTACCTTTATGGCTACACCCTACAGTAGAGCCCCTTATGTCCTTTTGAGATGCTTTATATTGGTTGGTTGTGAGGAGAAGACGACCCTTACTTCTACTCTGCAGCCATCTTAGCCCAGAAGTCAAGTATAAAAAATGGAGTTAATTTATAATACCTACTTCCCAGAGTTGTTGTGAAGATCAAATGAGGGAATGTCTGTAACCTTAGCATGGTGTGCAATATAAATGCTTCTTCTCTTCATTTCCCACTCCATTGAGATTCTAACAAGAAGAATATTCAATCCCAATCCCTTTACAAGTGTTTAGGTCATAGTTGCATAGCCTTTGGATTCCTAGAATCCGTCCTTTCTTTGTCTTCTTAAAATATTTGAAAGTTTTGTTGTCTCCCACTTTGATAACATGGTAACAAATTTGTGTTGCTGTCTAGGCTACATGTACTATGACTTTATTCTTCTATCTGAAAAATCTTGACTGGTTTGAGTGTATGTAATATATATAAAGGAGACTTAATGGATTTGTTAGCACAATTTAATATTTTTTGTATTTGCTCTTGTATAATTGTTTTTAACTGAAAGTATTACAGAAATGAGGGTGGAATACTTAGAACCAAAGTTATGCTTAGTAAAAATCTACTACATGCTTGAACTATTAAAAAAATTATAGGAAACAATGAAGGACCTTCTAAAGGCCCTTCTCAGGGATTAAGCAGGTGAGTGTCAAGGATTTATTCATGTAATTGGGGAACCTTCTTAGTTTGATGAACTTTTTTCCTTCTGAAGTCATAAATCCCAGGCCAAGAGGGCCAAGAGGGCTAAAAATCTGTAAATCATGGAGAACTGAGGAGTGTGGCCACTTATGGATTCCAAGATGTGACTACCAAGTGCCTAACTCTCTGCAAAGCCTTGTACTTAATAACAGAATGAGATAAGATAGGGCTAGGGACTGGATACTGGGCAGCTAGGTAGCACAGTGGATAGAGTACTGAGCTTGGAGTCTGGAAGATTCATCTTCTGGAGTACAAATCCAACTTTAGCCACGAGTTGTATGATGCTGGGCAATTAGTCCTGTGTGCCTCAGTTTCCTCCTCCCTAAAAAGAAAGGAATGGCAAGCCACTCCAGTGTTTTTGCCAAGAAAACCTCAAATAGGGTTAGAAGATTTGGATTCAGATTATCAGCAACAAAGGGACTGGGCTGGTAATTTCACTACTTCAGGGAACAAACTCCCTTTACCAATTCAGGTTGGCACCTTCTCTGCAATTTATGTTCTTAAAGAACTTCTTGAGGGTTGAGATGTTAAAGGATTTTTTCAGGGTTACATAGCCAGTATGGTGTTAGAGACAGGACTTGAATACAGGGCTTCTTGGCACCAAGGACAGCTCTCTATCCACTTATATTATTACATTGTCTCTCTCAGTAATAATATTAGCAATAATGGTTGATATAAATATATTTACTAAATACTTTGCCTTGTCACTCTCATTTCTCACAACAATAACCTATGAGGTAGGCAATGCAAATATTTTTTATCCCCATTGTACAGGTAAGGAAAATGAGGCTAAGGAAAGTCAAGTGACTTACGTACTTATTAAATGTCACAAACTGGATTTGAACCCAGAGTTCTTCTGGTTCAAGTCCAGTTCCCTTCTCACTAAACCATGCTTTAAGGTGAATGACTACTAAGGGATTATATAATACAGCTAGATCCTAATTAGTACAAATAATAATTCCTCCATAACGGTTACATTACTTGAATTGAAACTGCATATTTCCATTGAGTTGGAACCAATTATTGTGTAATTATCATTTAAAATATATTCCAAATATACAGGATCACTTCAGAGGATTTGTTATTTGCACTATTCGAGACTTAGCTATAAAGGTCATCTCTGGATACATACAACTTCTCCAGTGGTTAAAAGGTTCATGCATTTTGGAATTAATTCCTTCCAACTGAATTGTATGACCTATCCTCCTCCTCTAGGGTCTGGGTCTCTGCCTCCATTGACCACAAGGTCCCTCCCGGCAGTTCTGTCATTAAACGTCTATTGATGTTTCAATTATAAAGCTCATTTTCAAGGATTTATAACTCTGCTATTTTCATTTGCACTATGATAGAGCTTGCTGGACAAGTTCTCTGTGGGGATGCACATTTTAATTTTATTTACTGGAAAAACCCCTCTGCCTAAATCATTTCAGTTGCCTTTAGCAACATGGAGAGACCTGGGACCTGCTGCCAATGTCTCCATAACACCTGAACTGGAATGAGTCACATTGTCAAGAGGAAACAATGAAACTCTAATTTCCTCCTTTTCTGAGCTCCATGCTCTGAGCCCCAAAGTGACGATCTCCTCCAGCCGTGTATATCATCTTCTCACAAGAATTAACATCATTGAACCAACTGCTGAATCTCCTCGAAGAAAAGGAACTCTGATACCTAGTCCATCTGGTACCTCAACAATCAACCACCATACAACATCCCCACAGAGTGGTTATCTAATCCCATCCCATCCTTCACCCCCTTTTCCAACCTGCTGCTTCTGAATACTACCTGTGTGATCTTGGGCAGGTCATTTCATCTCTCTGGGTCTTGGTTTTCTCAACTGTAAAGAGAAAAGATTTGACTACATGGTTTCAAAGTCCTTTCCAGTTTTAGAGCCAAGATTTTATCATCCTAAGTGTTTAAGAGTAAAGACTACAGGATTCTGGGAGTAAATGTTTAACAACTGACTCTGGAAACACGTGCACACACACATATATTCTTTAACATTTAATCTGAATTATTCACATTTTCTCCATCACATACTAAAGTCTAGGTAATCAACAAAACAATAAATCACTCTTTCCTGAACCCATAGTCTCTCCTCAGGACCCTGGAGACCAGTCAAATCTCTGAGATTGGATTTAGAAAACACCACCAGTCACCTAAGACTTCTCATCCCTCCCCAGATTCTCTCTCTTTGTCTGTCTCTCTCTGCCTTTCTCTCTTTCTCCGTCTCTTCCTCGGTCTCTGTCTCTTTGTCTCTGCTCTCTCTCTCTCTCTCTCTCTCTCTCTCTCCACTCTTACCCCTGCCCCCCCTCCTTGTCCAGCATTGTAGGAAGTCTTATAATCATAACTGAAAGGATGCTTCAGGATTCTTAGAGATACCTTGAGCTGGAAGATTTAACAGGGACTTGCTTTATATAGCAAGGCCTGACTAGGATATATAGTATAATTAGTAACAAAAACCTCAGGGTTTACAAATTATTTCTCATGATAACCCTGTGAGGTTCCAAATCGGGCTGGGTCCTGTGCCCATTTTACAGAAGAAACTGAGGTTCAAAGAAGCAGAATAATTTGCCCATGATCACATAGCTAGCAACTGTGGAAACTGGGACTCGAACTTAGGTCTTCAAAGTACAAGTACAGTGCTGTAACTAATTATCTACAGGCTCTGTGACAGGTTCTGAGGATGAGGGATGTATGTTGTCTTTTCGGCTGTAGCAGCAGAGAGCTTCATGGGCTGTCGGGGATGGGAGTCAGGAGGGGTCGCCAGTGGCTCAGCTGTGCTTTATTGGCCCTGAAGAAATATCTCCCCTCGCTTTCCTCTGAACAAATAATTTACTTGTATTTTCGGGCCCATTATTCATATGGGAATATTTGCATCTAAATGCAAGACTGGGTTTGCTGTAAATATCTGCCGAATCATTTTCTGGAGAAACAGACAATAAACTTTCTTGTAAATCTTAGAATTTCATCACTTTGGGGGCTTCCTGTGAGCACAGTGTGGGCTCCGGGATTTGATTTTAATTGAAATTGATTTTTCATATATTATTGCCCCATCCCCCAAGGGGCCGGGCTGTGTGAGTGGCAGGGCAGCCCTGCATCTATGGGTCTTTCCTGCCTTGGCTAGATCTATTTGGTAGGCTTCTCTGATCAATGAAACCGCCCCAGGAGAGGAGAGCAGATGCCAGCTCGGAGGACTTGCGCACACATGTCATTTTCCTTGCCGGTGCAAGGTGATCTCCGGCTTGGCAGTGATGTCCTGCACATGGCAGTAATCTAGAGATGAGTGATGTATGGCCAACATGGCTCTAGGCCCAACTCTTTCAAAGTTTCTTGTGTGATTGCTGCCCTATCCTGCCACCCAGACTATTGCTTCTCGAGGGCAGTGACCCTGTCAGATCCTCCTCCTCCTCCTCCTCCTGTCAGCCCCATAGATTAGCCCCATCCAGTACGGACTCCATATACACCTGCTGGATTGAACTGACTTGGATGGTCTTTAGACAGCTGCCAAAATCTCAAAATGATTGCAGCTAAACCGTACCCATGTCAGCCTGAGGGTCGGCTCAGTCTGGCTCTTAAGCTCCTGCCTTCTATGCCAATCACTTTTCCTCACCAGGCCAGCAAAATTGGCTGTGCAGGGGGTGGTTTGGGCTGGAAAGAGAGTGTCAAAGATGGGTTGAATCCTTCCCTGTTCTCATGAGCCTCTGAGCCCCAGAGACCCCAAGCTCAAGCAATTCTGCAGGGCAGGGAAGCAGCAGAGACCTCTTCCTTCTCCTGTCTCCTCTAGGTGAGCACTTGGGACATCCCGAGACATGCAGACACCCAGTGCGCTGGCAGGGTCTTAGCTGTTGTGCTGTGATTCACTGATTCTCTTTTCCCTGTCCCCACACTCATGAACGAGCTCCACCTCCACTCTTACCCGTGGGCTCTTCGGAGAGCCGTTAATGCCCATATCTGGCATGTGTCCCTGCGTGCCCCTGTAGGGATTCTCATATGTGCATTTAAACCACTGGCCATGCATGCATGTCCCCATTCCATCACATATCCATGTGTGTCTAGGTGGCTGCGCTTGCACATTTAGTTTGCACAGCAGTCCCTGAAAGCTCAATTCAGTAACTCGCTTGCTCTGGGTTTCCTCTCCAATGTTCGCCTCTCCTGTGAATAGGCTTCGGATAAATAGAGTCACCGTCCAAGCCTGGGCTTGCTCTGGCTGCCCAGAAGTGCAGACTGGTTTGTTAATGGAGTCGACTCCAGAAAAGCGTGAGGAATTGCCTTTCCCAACAGGAGCCTTGTGAAACCGGTTATTATGATTCCCCTGTTCTGAGCCGCAAATAGACCGAATAATGAAATTACATTCCCAGCATTTCAGGTCAAGTGATCACTGCTTACATTAGTTCCTCCCCAGAATCTAACCGGGAGTAGCAACCCATAATTAAAAGATTTTCTGGTCTGGAACCAAGCCCTCTCTGCAGGTTGGTAGAACGTGGAGGGGTTACACATTCGGCGTGTGATATGAGTCAAAGCTTTTGCTGGAGATGGGAGGGGTCTCCTTGAGAAGAGAGCCACAGCAAGCCAGGAAATCCCTCCCTTGTTGCTGGGGACACTTTCCACTTGAAGGAAATACCAGCCTAGGCTCTTTTTTCTCTTCATTGGTGTTTTCCCAGGCATTATTTGGGATTTCTTGGGCTAGTGTTACTACACTAGTGTTCCCCAGCTCTTCCTGAATGGACCACTATGGTCCCAATATCTTCACCAGGGGCTTTTGTTGGGGCTCTGAAAGCCCAGGTAGACAAGAGGCCTCTGCCCATGGAGGCTTCCAGTGGTGAGGGCAGGATCAGCCTCAGGCTTAGATACACAAGTTCACTTTGGGTGGCTTTTATTGCTTGATCATTTTCCTTCCCAGAGTAAGGAGAACTGTGGGATATTGAATAAAACTTTCCCCCTTTCAGCCTTAAGTGAGGGGGGACATGGGGAACTGGCCACTTCCTATCCAAAATGAAAGGGGATTGTTTGAATTTGGGTTTCTGGAATATCCAAGATAGAAAAATCAATCAATCAGCATGGTATTTTTTTTTTGCTGACTTGTTGCATTTGGGAGACAAGGGAGGAGCAGGCACATTCCCTGCCCCCAGGGAATTTGTAGTCCTGGTGGACAGAGAAGACTTGCCCAACTACCTCCACTTCTGAAGGAAATAAAACAAAATAATGCCATTAAACAACAAGGTACAGACTGTATAACCATCTGTTCTGTTGGAAAGTCCCAAGGTGACCTGGAGAAGAAACTGCTAGTTTCACCACAGGGGTGAAGAGAACTTTGTTGAGGATGAATGGTATTATTCAACTTGAGAACCTTGGTTCCAAAGCAGAAGTATTCCTCCCTTGACCACCTGCTCATCCATTCATCCTCTTGTCTTCTCATTGAAAGATCCTTATAACTGTCATCCTATTTCTCTGCCCATCCATCCATCCTTCCAACCATCCATCCATCTATCTTCCCATTTATCCATTTATTCTCATCTATCTCTCCATCCATTCTTAGTCTGATGGAGGGATTCAAGGTGAATTCTACTAATTATACTCTGGACTGAATAGCTCCTTTTCAGAGCAACAAAGTCTAAGCCACCATTAGGCCCTTAGCATTTTAATTCTACTTGTTTTCTGCCTGCGTTCCCATAGTGAATAGAATGCTGGACTTAGAGTCAGACCTGATTTCAAATCCTCCCTCAGACACAAGCTATGTGGCCCTGGGCAAGACATTTAACATTTTCAACCTCAGTTTTATTGTCTCAAAATTGAGGATTATAAGAGCACATAGCTTCCAAGGTTGTTGCGAGATTCAGATGGGATAATATATGTAAAAGACTTTGCAAACCATAAAACTTTTTTATACATTTTAGTTATTATTATTCATTTAAATTCATAGATTTAGCGCTCTAAGGGACTTTGGAGATCACTGAATCCCTTCCTACTCTTTTTATAGATGATAAAACTGAGGTGCAAAGAGGTGAAATCATTTGTCCAGAATCCCACAACTGGAATGTGGGGCAGGTTCTGAACCAAGGTTTTCCTGAGACAAGTTTCCATAATGCTATCTGCTATATATCACGTTCACCCCAGATGAGGGCATATAATGATACCACTTTCCAGGACCCTAAACTTTGGCTCTTTCCTACTCAAGAGCTCCCCTGTACTCCCTTCTCTGCTGGCTGCCGTACCTCCCCTGGTAACACCAGTAAATCCCCCTCAGAGGGTCTGATGTGTCTGTCTGATATGCTATCAGCACCACCAACAGCTGCTTTCGCTCTCCAGAGTGCTGGATTCCTTCGCCTCTCCCCAAGGCTCCACAGATGATGGAATGGATGGACTCCTGAAAAACTAGTACAATATTAACATTTTAGCATCTGCTGATTCACAGCTCTCGGTGAGATGCGGGGCTGCCTCCAAGCTGCTGGAACGTGCTTGGGGAACGGCTAAGGGTGTAGCATCCCACGCCTACTCAGCAGGCTATGGCCTCGTCTATTATTAAAGTAATCTTAGAACTGCTAGTGTAGCCAGGCAATCATCTTCTAGAAGCAGTCATTCCTACCTCCCTCTGGTTACTCCCTGTGGTCCTACGTGTTCTCCTGGTAGCCTGGATTTCAACAGATACAAACCGAGAATCATTTCAGAGATGGAGACACGGATGCTTGTTTTAGCCTGTTCCTGTTTTTAAATACTGAGTGCCTGGATGTCTTCTGTTGTAGTGCGGCAGTCAAGGCCCCTCATCAAATGCTTTTATATCCCCCGTGTCTGGGAAACATAGCTCATCCTAGGCAGTGCCCCTCAGTCTTCAGGCAGGAAAATTTATCTGACCTTGATGATGATAGATTCTCATAACTGGATGTGATCCTTAGAGGTCATCTTGTCCATCCCTCTGTCTCTAAGCTATTCTGCTTTCAATCCATCTCAGTCTTCATCCATCACTCTATGACCCGTCTTCCCCTTTGCTGAAATATCTCTAAAGACCCTACAATCTCTTTTGGTAATATTTCCCTCAGAAATATGGTGTGGCCCAATGTAACTATCAATAATATGGAAATAAGTCTTGATTGATGACACATGTTAAAACCAATGGAAATGTGTGTTGGATATGGGGAAGGTGAGGGGGGGTGAAGGGGAAAGTAAAAACATAAATCATGGAACCATGGAAAATTTTTCTAAAAAAATAAAATATTTAAATTTAAAAAAAGAAATATGGTGTGGCTTGGTGGAAAGTATTCAGACCAGGACTTAGGAGACTCATTTCCTTATCACAGCTGTACCATGTCTTGCCTATATGTCCAGAGATGTCTTGACCTCCTTGCATTTTGGTCTCTTTCCCCATAAAACTTAACAAATAAATATCAATATAGCAGAAGTTCTCTAGAGATCTGTGCTTGGTCCTATACTATTGAATATTTTTATCAATATCTTCTCTAGAGACAGAGATGGTATTCTCATTCAATTTTCAGGGGCCACAAAGTTAGGAAGGATAGCTAACATGCTGGATGATGGAGCCAGCATCCAAAACATTCTTGACAGTCTAGAGCCGTGTTGGTGAACCCATGGCATGCATGCTGGAGGGGGCTGCTCCCCTCCCCCTCTCCACCACTCCTGAGGACATTTCTCACATCACCTGTCCCTCTGCCCAGCAGCCCAATGGGAGCACTTCCTCCCTCCCCTCCTCGGAGGTCCTGAATTTCTTGGTTTGGGAAGTTGGACTTCAGGACATATAGCTAATAACTGGAGGGCAATGGTTTCCTGTGGCCTTCCAGTGCTTTGTTTATTCTGCATTCATAGATTCTTCTTTAAGGGCTCATTATGTCTTGTTCCCATCTCTCCCTACCCCTATGTATAGGTCTTCCTCCCAATTCATATTAGGAGCCCCTGACCCAGGGGTGCTAGTAAATGTTTAACAATCAGTTTTCTGGGTGGGGAAAGAGGATACTTAAGCAAGACATTAAAAAAAACCAAAATCTTACCTTCCATCTTATTGTATTGGTTCTAAGGCAGAAGAGCAGTAAGGACTAGGCAATAAGGGTTAAGTGACTTGCCCAGGGTCACATAGCTAGGGAAGTGTCAGAGGTCAAATTTGAATCCAGCACCTCCCATCTCTAGACCTAGCTGTCAACCCCCTGAGCCACTCAGCTTATCCCCAAGACTCACTTGTAAGTTCCATCTGCATTATTAACATTTTCTACATCACTTTAAGCCTATGTAATCAACAAAACAATAAACCAAGTCCTGATTTGTAGTGTTTACCCATTTCCAAGGTATAAGTGCTGGCACTAAAAATTTAACAATCAGCTATGAGCTTGCTACAGCACACCACTGCCAGGAATCGATTACATCCAAGCACCAAGAAATGTCAAACTGTGTCTGGATTTAACAGACAACTTCCAAACTTTAGGATTATGGTATTTAGGGCTGGAAGGGATTTTAAAGATCATCTAGTCAATCAGCAAGCATTTATGGAGCCCCCGTCATTTACCTGACAGTGTACTAGGTGCCAGAGAGTTAAAGACCAAAATGAAATTGGTCCCTGTTTTCATGGGATTGTAGTCAACCAAGGAAATTATGCATTAATTAGTACAGAAGATATGCAAAGTAAATACAAATGGATAGGGAAGGGACCTGGATAGGTCTCATGTAGGCATTGAGGAGGGAGGGGCATCCCAGACATGGAGGATCGCCCATGCAAGGGCATGGAGGTGGGAGATGGAAATTCTCTTGTATACTGAGAATTATAAGTAACACAGCTTGGTTAAGCTAGAAATTGTGTGAAAGGCAGTAATGTGTGATCATCTCGGAAAGGTGGGCGGTTTAAATTGTGATTATCTTTAAATGTCAAGTAGAGGAGTTTATATTTTAGTCTTGAGGAGATGGGTAGCCATTACTCATTTTTCAGGTGAGAAAACTGAAATCTAGACAGATGAAATTACTTGTGTAAGGACACATAGATATTACCTGATAGAACCAGAATTCAAACCCATGACCTCTACTCTTCCCATTGTATGGTGCTTCCTTTCCCCAGCACTTAGAAGAGCAACGGATCTTTCTCCTTTAGGTACATCTTCAGTCTGATGTTTTACCAACAAAGATAGTTCAGTATCTAGTTCTCCATGCCAAAAATGGAACCTGGAAAAAATTGGTCTAAGAGTTGTGTGGAACCAGCCTGCCCACCCCTGAATAAAATATCTGGGATGTCTTGGAAGCTAGCCAGAGCTCAGTGAGCTGAGGACAATCCTCCTGCAGCCCCAAAGGGTTGAACACTCATTAACATATCAATCTCCTTCTCAACAGAGAATGACAAATTCCTTTAGTATCCCCTAACCAGCACCTCTACCTGCTCAGTGTCCTGATAACTTGATAGCTGCTAACTCCCTTTCTATTCTGCCCAGGTTCCTAGAACTTCTCTAGAAAGAGCCCTGGTACCAGAAGCCAAGGGACAGATGGGTGGTGCAATGGATAGAGGGACAGACCTGCAGTCAGGAAGACTCATCTTATGTTACTTAACCCTTTCCCTCTCAGTTTCCTTATTCCTAAAATGAGCTAGAGAAAGAAATGGCAGCAAGATGATGGAGTGAATAAAGTGCTGGGCCTGAAGTAAAAAATAACTCATCTTTATGAGTTCAAATTCAACTTCAGACACTTACTCGCTGCGTGATCTTGGGCAAGTCACTTAACCCTGGTTGCCTCAGTTTCTTCATCTGTAAAATAAACTGGAGAAGGAAATGGCAAACCCTTCAGTATCTTTGCCAAAAAACCCAAATGAGGCCATGAAGAGTCCAACATAATTGAAAACAGCTGAACAATATTATCAGAGATCCATGCCCCTGATTCCGAACATGAGCACAGAGCCATAGATTTAGAACTAGAAGGAGCCTTGGATGTCATCTAGCCCAATTCCCTCAATTGACAGATAAGGAAACTGAGCCCCAGAAAGATGAAATGATTTGCCCAGAGTTCCATCGTAGTAAATAGCAGAACTAGATTCACACTCAAATCTTTTGACTCTTAATTTCCTCACTTTTTATATTTCATCCTAGACATATACTCTGTGTGTGTGTGTGTGTGTGTGTGTGTGTGTGTGTGTGTGTGTGTGTGTATAGGGGTTTGTTAGGTTATATTATCATCATCATCATAATTACTTATTTTAGAGAGCACTTTAGGGTTTGCACACACTAATACATTATTTCCTAATATCCTCATAATGATTCTGTGAAGTTGGTGCTATTATTATACTTTTTTTACAGATGAGGAAATTGAGCCTAAGAGAGGTTAAAGTGATTTGCCCAAGAATCACCCAGTTAGTGTGTTTCTGAGATGAGATTTGAATGCAGTTCTTGGTTTCAAATCCAACACTCCACCTGTTTTCCCCTCTTGCCTCCACTGGCCTCATTTGTGACCTTGGCTTCCTCAGGTTTGAAATTCCATTCCCGAGTGCTTAGTTCGCTCCAAACCACATGTGACAGAAGCATAGAGAGCCCCACAGAGGTCGGTGTCCATTTTAAAGTTCAGCCCAGTCCAGAGCTGGGAGCTGAAATCTGTCTGGGATTGCATTCATCTCTCCATTGCGGGTCTCCCCTAGCTCACCTGACCCTCGTGCCTGCAGTGGCCCAGCCTGCTGTGCCCAGGGATAACCAAACTCATT
This sequence comes from Gracilinanus agilis, assembly GCF_016433145.1. NCBI lineage: Eukaryota > Metazoa > Chordata > Mammalia > Didelphimorphia > Didelphidae > Gracilinanus > Gracilinanus agilis. Next base: position 311,643,035 of record NC_058131.1, read on the forward strand.
TTCCCCTTGGCCTGAGCATCATTATGCAGGAAGAGGGATTCAGGAGCCTGGCAGAAGCAACACCTGGATGAAGGACTGATTTCAGCCTCGGGTCATACCCTCACTTCCCATCGCCGCTGGCGACTCAGGTGGGACGGCAGAGCCTGGCTGGTCCCCGGCTTGCCCATCATCCATCCTGCCCATCCTGCCCATTCTGCCCCTGCTCTTTCTGGAGAAAAGCAGCAGATTCCACCGTCATACACACGGTTCAGATACCTCTAACTCTTAAGCAAAATGAGGCCAACTTTCAAGGTTTGGGCTGTGAGTGACGTATTCAGGCTTTCAGATTCTCCTTAACAAAGGTCTAAAAATAGACGCCTGCTGCTGCCTGGCATGTCTGTTGTTTGTAGAAACAGAATGCAGGTCCTTGAGAGTCAAGGCCTAGAGCCCAGCGGGAGACCCTGATCGCTGCAAACAGCCTTGTGTGTCCCCAGAAGGTGACTGGGGAGGGGAGGGAAAGAGAAGGGGAGATAGTCGTGCGAGCCAAAAAGAGTTGGTGCCAGGCTGGACAAGATTCATGGGCCCCGGAATGGGAAGGGACCTTCTATCGGAACCCCTGTTATATAGGCAAGGAGACCTGGGATTTGAACCCAGGTCCTCTGATCCCCAAATGTCTCAAACTCTTTAAGGTGACCAAGGAGGAAAGGGAAATCCTGAGCACTGCCTTTCTTTGGGTGGCAGGTATAATTTTTTATTTCAGGGGAGGAAGAAAGAAGATTGTACCCCCCCCCCCAGGCCCTTTCTAGGTTCTGTATTTTTCTACCTTTTATACGCCTCTCTTATGTGATCACAGTAGATAAAGTACTGATCTTAGAGTCAGGAATCCCTGTATTTAAATCCCTCTTCTGATACTTATTAACTAGATGACCATGGACAAGTCCCTTACCCTTCATGAACCTGTTTCCTCACCTCTACAGTGAGTATTTCCATACTTGTATGACAGATTTCATGGCATTATTTTGAGAGAAGTCATTGGTGTGATGTAAAACTCTTTGACTCTTTTGATGTGATCCCCCAGGGTGGCCTTTGCAAGTGGGTCTGGTTCCTGGAGCCCTTTCAGTGTTCCCCCCGGCCTCTGATACTGCTGCCTTCTTCAAGGCCTCCCATCTGTCTGGGGAAAGTCTGGGATACCAGTCATCTTATGTTGTATGACAACATGCCACCAGAGTGGGGAAAATGTGACTGATATGACCAAATGTGACATGCCAAAGACACGCTGTCTCCCAAGCCGCCTCTGAACTGAAAATGTGTTTTTCAAACTGTTGTTGGGCTGCTAAAATATATATATATTTAAGCATTTACACTTTCCTCCATGTTAAGCAAATACCTTCTGTGGGGCCCAAAGCTGGCTTGTGAGAAATGCCAGACACCAGAAAAATAGGGATCAAAGGGCCTTCCTCGCCTCTCCCCACAGAGGAGGCGGGTGATGGAGGAGATCTCTGTGGGCACATCTCTGCTCGGGTTCTAGCCTCGGCCAGAGGACCGGGTCCATGTGGAGCGGCAGGGACTTGTGTATTCTCCATCAGAGCCTTGGGCTTCCTTCGGGAAGGGGAGGCTGAGTCCAGGGTGGACAGGAAAGGGTTAAGCCACCAAGCTGGCCTTTCTCTTTCTGTGAGCTTGTGACCATGAATCTCTTTCACAGAACAGCTGTCAAGTCAGCCCACGGAGCAGGTTTGCTCAGGTCTCCTGACAATACCAGCTGCTCCCGTTCCCATGTCCTTCGTGACAGCAGCAAGATGGAAATCGAAGGGAGCCACTCTACAAATGAGACACTTTTTCTGCTTTGACTTTCCAAATGTGACAATGTTCTTGTTTGTTTGGAGTTTTTTTTTTTGTGTGCAATATTTAGGAAATGCTAGGAATCTTTGGCATGGCAATAGCGCCCTGGGCGGGAGAAATGGAAGATGGAGTTGCTGCAGCCAGGGGACCAGGGGTGCAGGAAGGAGATCTTTTGTGAGGCTTCCTGTGGTAGGGCGTAGAACAATGATCAAGAAGATCTACATTCAGATCTTCACCTACTTGTTAGCTGTGTGACCCTGGGCAAGTCTCTTACCCTCCTTCAGCTTCAGTTTCGTCACCTGCAAAATGAGAAGAATAAAGCCCCTAATTCATAAAGTTGTTATAAGGTTCAAATGAGAAAATATATAAAGGGCTACATAAATGTTCATTACTATTAATCTGCATTTCTTTTTTGCCCTATTATTAGCTTTGAGTTAAACTGCCTCTTTCCTCTAGGACCACCTTCCCTCTTCCTCTTTCCTGCCCCCCCTCCCCAGCTGCTATTGACTTACGAGAAGGAGCTGCCATTATCCATCAGAGATGGAGAGAGAAGCTCTGGCTGCGATGTGGCAGGCATCCTCCGAGGGAGCACTGTAGAAACACTTCACCTGTCGGGGGGCCCCTGGGCCAGAGCGCCGGCTGCACTTCCCCCCTCTCCCTGCTCCCCAGAGGCTGGCGGAGTTTCCCCCAGAGAAAGCCAAAAGAGGACCACTGAGGTTGGCAGGGACACAGGTTTTGATAGAGAAAGGCCAGGAGCCTGCCTGAGCATCTGTGCGGGGCTGCCCTCCTCTCTCCAGCCGGGGACACCAGAAGAGGATCCCCCATAGATCTTGGCAAACACAACTATATCTCTCTGGCTTTCTGCAGAAGGTGCGGCCAAGGGGAGGAGATGTTCATTTTACCCCTAAGTGCCCCAAGGCCTCACAGATAGTATCAGAGGTCATATCCGAACCCAGGTCATCCTGGCCCCAAATCCCAGCATTCTCCTTTGCCATCCCGTGGTGACTCAAAATAAATACCTAAATGACTAAATGAATGAACAAATGAATAGCAACAGTAATAATACTTAACACGTATAGTGCTTTAAGATTTATAGATGGCTTTGTTTTTTAGTACTTACTCTGATAGTCACAAAATCCCTATGAGATAATTGCTATACATATTATTATAAATTTTCTTGTAATTGTATAATTTTTTATAATTATATAAATGAATTATTTTATAATTGTGAAAACTGAGTTTCAGAGAGGAACTTGCCCAGGTCACCCAGCTAATAAGTATTGTGCAGTATCTACAGCTAGGTTTGAGTCCAGGTGTTCTCGACACAAAGTCCAGGACTCCATCCACTCCTTTATATAGCACTGTTGTGGCTGACGTGGCTCCCTCTTAGTTCAATTTATGCCCCCACTACCCCATGACTTCCAGGGCCAGACAGAAACGGGATCCCAGGAGTCCAGGTTGCATCCAGCGTAAGACAGGCTTTCTGATTCACCAGCTCAGGAACAGCTGATCAAGAAAAAAATTCCACTTTTTTTTAGAGCAAGCAGTTCAGTCTAATGGAAGAAGGAGCCTAAAGGAAATTAGTCTGCTGGACTAATCAGCAGAATTTTGAGTTCAATCTAGGCTCTTCCACTTATGAGCTAAATGACTCAAGCATGTCAATTAAACACTATTTGCCTCCATTTTCTCATCTGTAAAATGGGGATAATGGTAATACTTGCTTGATCTTTTATTGTGAGGAAAGTGCTTTGTAAATTTTAAATCATAGTATCAACTCACATTTGCAGCTAAAAAGATCTGAAAGGATCTTTCCTCATCATTATCCTGTGATATCATAACTGTTTATCATATCCTGTGATATGATAACACTGTGAGGTCAGTGTTAGAAGTGTTGTTGGTAAAGTACTAAAGAAAAAGGAAACTAGATGACACGGTAGATAGAGTTCTGGGGCTGGAGTCAGGAATACTCCTCTTCCTGAGTTCAAATCTGGCCTCAGATACTTACTCACTATGTGACCCTGGCCGAGTCACTTAACCCTGTTTGCTTCAGTTTCCTCATCTGTAAAATGAGCTGGAGAAAAGAAAAAGAAAATGGGAAGTCTCTCTGGGTCTTTTCCAATATTCTCCAGTACCTTTGTCAGGAAAACCCAAATGCAGTCACGAAGAGTCAGACATAATCGAAATAATGAAACGATGATAGAAAGACAGTGAGGGGAGCCCATGATTGAAGAGGAGGAGGAGAGCCCCCCCGCCTCGACTGCCCTGGGGAAATGGCACAGTTATTTTAGTGAGCCCAGTCTTTGCCCTGAAACTAAGGCCCACATTTTTGATATCAGTATTTCTCTAGCATTGTCATGCTGCTGGGAGAGGTGGAACACTACAGTCTCTGAAGAACAGAATTGAATATCAACCATGCAGAGGTCTGGGGTTGGTGTGAGTGGGCTGCAGCCTCTTATAAAAAGAGAATTACTAAGGAGAAACAAAGTGAAGGATGTCATCAAAACAGTCTAAGGGGCAGCTGGGTGGCTCAGTGGATGGAGAGCCAGACTGAGAGATGGGAGTTCCTGGGTTCAAATCTAGCCTCAGACACTTCCTAGCTGGGTGATCCTAAGCAATTCACTGAACCCCCATTGCCTAGCCCTTACCGCCCTTCTTCCTTTGAACCAATACACAGTGTTGATTCTAAGATGGAAGGTGAGGGTTTAAAGCAGTGATTGCCAAAGTGGGTGCCATCGCCCCCTGGTGGGTGCTGCAGCAATCTGGGAGGCGGTGCTAGCCACAGGTTTTAACTTTTTTTGTATTACATTTTATTCTGAGTTCAATAAATAGTTTCATAATTTCAAAGTTCTAATTTACACCTTTCTTTACTATATTTTATAAAAAAGGTAGAAACATTAATACATATATCTTTCCTATTAATTGCTATTAAAATTTAAAAAAAATTAATTTCCAGGGGCGCTAAGTAATATTTTTTCTGGAAAGGGGGCAGTAGGCCAAAAAAGTTTGGGAACCACTGAAGAAAAACACAGTCTGAGCATAAAAGATGCACTTGGTCCTATGTGGATAACTGAGAGACAGCCACAGGCTCTTCTGGGATTCTGTTCTTATCAGAGAAAAATGTACAAGGTCCAAACACATCGGGGAGGGGGAGGTTAGGAGGGAAGGGCACCTTCTGTGGCAGAGATACACATGGATACGGCTTGGGTATGACTGGATTGCAGTCTTTGCCTTTGGAGGGAATAGCCACATAGATGAGGTCACAGATAATAATGATAGCTTGCATTTACATAGGTCTTTAAGGTTTACAAAGCACTTTACAAATATTATCTTGTATTTTTGTACAACAATCCTGGGGAACTGAGGCTATTATTCCCATTTTACAGATGAAGAAAGTGAGAAAAGTAGAAAAAAACATTAAGGACTTACTATATGCCAGGGTGGGGTGGGGGGCAGCTAGGTGGCTCAGTGGATAGAGTGTTGGTCACAGAATCAGGAAGACTTATTTGGTGAATGCAAATCTGACTTCATGAAGGTAAATAGCAGTTTGACCTTGGACAAGTCACTTGACCCTGTTTGCCTCAGTTTCTTCACCATTTCTTATGGGATAATACTATTCCATTACATTCATATACCCAATTTGTTCAGCCATTCCTCAGGAATCTAAGAAACAATCTAAGGTACTCCCTGAGATTCTAGTTCTTTTATTTCCTCCTTTCTCCCCTCAAATTCCAACTTGCTTTTAATTTCCCACCTTAAGTTCAAGAAAGATGTATGCTTTTGTTTAGAATCCTCCATCCTGACCTAGCATCCCCATCACCACTTGTTTCCTCTTGATTTTGGTGTATTTCTACAACAAACGCTTCATGTGTGATTGTGTCTGGTGTAGAACTCTCCTTTGGCCATTTCAAATAAGAATGAGGTTCACCTGATGCCTACTTCCCCTTCTCCATTTTTTAGACTCTTCTCATATACCCCAATTATTTGAGAAATAACAAATTCCATCCGCTTCTCCCTCCTTTCTACACTATTGCTTTTACCTTCAAGCCTTTTTTCCCTTTCCAAACCTTCAGATGAAAAACAATCTACTCCCAGGACATCTGTTTTGCTTATTGAAGCTGTCTGCCCCTAACTGCTACCCTTCAAAAACATTAGGGTTCTGAAGGGACACTTACTTCTTACTTCTTCTCCCTCATGAGAATATTAGCATGACATCACCATTCAACCCCTTCCAATTGCTCAAATGAGTTTACCTTTCTACCTTTCTCTGTACTCGTGTTTAGATTTCAAAGTTCCTTCTAAAATCTGAGCTTTTCATCAGAAATACTTGAAAGTCCTCCATTCCATTAAAAATCTAACGTTTTCCCCTGTAGAATTATACTCAGCCTTGCAGAATGAGCTGTTCTTGGTTATAAGCCTACCTCTTTTGGCTTCTAGAATATTGTATTCCAAGAATATATTGGTTTTAATAGAAGCAGCCAGGCTTTGTGTGATTCTCGAGGCAGCAAGGTGGCACAGCGTTTGGAAGACTGGACCTGGAGTCATGAAGATCTGGGTTCAAATCCAGTCTCAGACACTTAATAGCTGTGTGACACTGGGCAAGTCACTTAACCTCTGGCCACCTCAGTTTCCTCATCTGTAAAATCAGCATAATAATAATTCCTAGGGTTGTTGTGAGAATTAAATAGGATAATATTTGTAAAGTGCTTTGTGAATCTAAAAGTTTTGTATAAATACTAGCCATATCTATATATATATATGTATAATAGTATAAAAATATAATTATATATTAACTATGTTACTTAACTTCTTTGTTACTTAGATTTGTATTAGATGCCTAGAACTTTTGGAGCTCCAAATTTTGACTGACATTCCCTTTGGGTTTCTTTTCAGGAAGTGATCCGTGAATTCTTCCCAGCTTTACTTTACCCTCTGGTTCTAATAGATCTGGGCCGTTTTTATTTATGAGTTCTTGAAATAGTGCCCTTCTTTGGAGGAATCTTTAGATTAGTTGGTGTCTTCTTTGATTTGCTCATTCTCTCCGGCTTTAGTTCCTTGGAGCTTTGAGTCAGAGATAAGTCTGCCGTCTACTGCGCTTTTGGGTGAGTCTGCTGGCCCTCATCTTGCCTTGGCCCCCCAGAGTCCTTTGTATGGCTCCTGTAGTTATGATCTCTTGGCCCTTTGAAGTTCCGAGTGTTGGATCTTCAGGGCCCTCCCTAGCATCTTAGAAGTAGTTGTTAGGAATCCGAGTCTCCAGGCATGAAGTATCCCTGACTGACATGTTTTAGTTTCCCATCCTGACCACCCTGGGACTTTATTGGGGAACTCTCCCTTCTCACCTCTCCTGATACAGGCCCTAGCAGACTACTCACACTCCTAGCCCATCTTTGGTTGGGTTGAGAAGCTATTGAGTATTGGTGTTGACTTTGCTGGTGGTCCCCTTTCCTATTGCCTTCTGGACAGCTTCTGTGCAGTTCTGGGGGCACTTGTGATTTCCCATTGGATTTCTTGATCATTATTTAGTGCAGGCATAAACTTCATTGGTTTATAGAGTATGTGGAAGCTGAGAAATTTGTTGCCCATTGAGGCAACCATCTTGGTGAGCAGTCCTTTGTCAAGATAAGCCTGACAAACTCATTTCACCCATGGAAAGGGAATTCTGGGAAAGTTGATAGAATGGGCATCTGACCATGAGCATGTCAGCTAGCTGAAGTCATGGGATTTCTCTATTTTTTCATGATTCTGTGAACCTCTGGCTTTTGACTCCTTATCCCATTGTGCTGGTTTTAGAGACATTCTGAAGTCTTGTAGGAGACCTCTCAGACCTTCTGGGTCCTCCTCTGATTGAGTTGCAACAGAACAAAGTAGCAAAGGTAGGCTTGAAGAACATTTCGTATTGGGAAGAGGCAGTCAGGGATTGTTCCTGGCAATAAAACTGGGTTCCAGAGTAAGCTAGAATAAAATCAATGAATCAAGTCAATAAACATTTATCATGAACTACTCTGGGCCAGGCATTGTCCAAGCGCTAGGGACAAAGAAAGGAGAGGGGGGAAAAGTAGCCCCTGTTTTCAGTGTATTTATAGTTTTATATGTAAGATATTCAAGCACTAGGTACAATATATATACATAATACATATGTATAGTGTGTATGAAAAATTGGAGATAATCTCAGAGGGAAGACACTGAGATCGAAGAGGTTGTAGAAAGGCTTTTTTGCAGAAGGTAGAACTTTAGCTGGGGTTTAGCCAGGGAAGCCAGGAGTCAGAGAAAAGGAGGGAGAAAATTTCAAGATGGGGGATTGCCAGTGAAAATGACCAATCAAGGGGCAGCTGAGTAGTACAGAAGAAGAGTAGGTCAGTAGTACTGTGCATAGAGTGCCAGGCTTAGAGATGGATGGACCTGGGTTCAAATCTCACTTTAGACACTTCCTAAACTATGACCCTAGGCAAATCACTTAACCCCAATTGCCTAACTCTTGCCACTCTTCTGCCTAGAACTTCTACTGAGACAACGGGTGAGGACTTAAAAAATAATAACAAAATGCCCAATCGAGAGGTATATTTCTTTCTTGAAAAACATCAATAAGGCCAGTATCACTAGATCAGAGTAGATAGAGGGAAGTAAGGTATAAAAAGACTGGAACGGTCTGAAGGAGTCAGCTTATAAAAGACCTGAAAGGCCAGAGGATTTTATATTTGATCCTGGAAGGAAGAGGGAGCCACTGTAGTTTATTGAATACGATGGGAATTTTTGACATTGTCAGACCTGTACTTTAGGACATTCAATTTGACAGCTGAATGGAGGAGAGATCGGAGTGGGGAGAGACTGGAGGCAGGGAGGCCAAAGGGCAGGCTATTATAAACCTTGGTGGTGCTGGTGTCAAAGGGGAGGCAGAAGGAGAATTGATAGAACTTGGTAACTGTTATAGTGATTCCCAAAGTGGGCGCCACCACCCCCTGGTGGGTGCTGCAGCGATCCAGGAAGGAGGTGATGGCCACAGGTGCATTTATCTTTCCTATTAATTGCTATTAAAATTTAAAAAAAATTAATTTTCAGGGGTGCTAAGTAATATTTTTTCTGGAAAGGGGGCGGTAGACCAAAAAAGTTTGGGAACCACTGATTATAGGAAATGAGAGGGTGAGGAGTTCAGGATGACACCTCGGTTGAGAGCCTGGGTGACTGGGAGGATCGTGGTGCCTTTGGCAATAATAGGAAACATGTTAAATTTAAGATGACTGTGAGACATGAACAGAAAGGAGAAACATAAAAGAATTAATTTATGCTTCTATGTCGGTCTCCCTGACGATATCTTCTGTTATGCAGGCAGGGTGGGGTACTTATGGATGGGACTTATTAAGTAGATATGAAGAAAAGTCTGCTAAACATACAGGAGATTTGGGGTTTCCTTTATGTACAATCTTCTTTTCCTTTGTATATGGAAATGTTGGTTTGGTTTGGTTTGGTTTGGTTTGGTTTGGTTTGGTTATTAAAAAAAAAGAAGGGGGAGATACTCATGAGCCATCCAATTCGAGATGTCCAGGAGGCATTTGGAGATGAGAGGCTGGCAGTCAGGAGAGAGGTCAGGGCTGAATAAATAGGTCTGAGAATCCTCTGCAAAAGCAGATACAGCATCAGCATATGCAGATCATTGAATACATGGGGGTTAATGAATTCACCAAGTAAAATAGTATGGAAGGAGAAGAAAAGAGGGTCCAAAGCAGAGCCTTGGGGGACGCCCAAGCTTAGCAGGTTTGATCTGGATGGAGATAAAAGGAAGCAGCCTGGGAAAGAGCACACATTCAGGTAGGATAGCCTTTTCAAGAAGTATAGACCCAAGAATGGCAGGAGGGATGTTTAGATCAAGTGAGGGTTTTAAAGCGGGTTTTCTGTCTTTCTTCCTGTCCCTCTGCTGCGGGGATCTTTATCTCATTGTTCATCTGTCTGTCTCTCTGCAGAGCTGCCTGTCTCTGTCTCCAACAGAAACTCATCGTTTCTATACATCCTTTATGTGTTTCTTGGATAAGCACCTTTCCCTCCCTTTCCACCCTCCTCCCCCACCTCCCTGTGTATTTACTGAGACATGCTAAACAGATCAATAACGTGTCAGCCCTTTGCCAAATGGAACGTAAAGAGGGTTTTCTGGCATTAATCAAGGTCTGTGATTGACAGGTAATCATTTTTCCACCCGGTGCTCATTCTTCCAGAATAAGCACATCACTGCTTCCTCTATGGATCTTACAAAGGTGCAGAGAAAATAACTAGACATCTTTACTTGCCCCATCCTTTGGAATTGGGTTTGGTTCTGCTTCATCCCCCTGTGTTTTAGCCAAACATTTAAAAAATATGTGTGTACTGATGTATATTTACATATCGCCTACTATGTGCCAGGAACCGTGCTAAGCACTTTCTAAATATTCTCTCATTTGATCCTATTGATGCTATTATGATTCCCATTTTATAGATGGAGAAACTGAGGTAGATAGAGGTTAAATGACTTATCCAGGATCACACCGCTCATTAGTATATAAGGTCAAATTTGAACTGGTGTTTTCCTGACTCCAGACCTCACACTCTCCAGTGTGCCACCTAACTACTTTGATGTTGGGAGGAAGAAAGGAAGAAGGATTGAACAAGTCAGTTGCACTCCTCTCTGAGTATCAGGGACATGGTTCTTGAGTCATAAAGAACAGCACCCAATAACTGTCACCTTTAGCTTCACCGTTTCACTGGATGGGCCACATTAGTGGCTCCAAGCCAGGCAGTGACCAGCCAGAGCTGGAAGGGGATGCCACACAGAGCCCAGGAACTCTTTCTGCCTTCCTGTTCTGCATATGAGGTGGAGAAAAAGACACTGTACCTTGCAGTCTCAAATTTGAGGCTAATGAGGATACAGGGACAAGTGGTCTAATGGAAAGAGCAGTGAATTCAGAACTAGAAAACTTGGGTTCAAATCCCAGCTCTGTTACTTGTTATATTTGCAAGCTCTGAATGAGCCCCTTCCCCCCAGGACCTGTTTCCTCCTGTGTAGGTGAGGGTTTGGAAATGTGGTCTCAAAGATGTAGCCAGCCAGACTCTTCTCTTCTCCTCTCTCTCTCTCTCTCTCTCTCTCTCTCTCTCTCTCTCTCTCTCTCTCTTTCTTTCTTCCTTTCTCCCTCCCTCCTTTCCTTCCTTCCTTCCTTCCTTCCTTCCTTCCTTCCTTCCTTCCTTCCTTCCTTTCTTTCTTTCTTTCTTTCTTTCTTTCTTTCTTTCTTTCTTTCTTGAAAACCCTTACCTTTCATCTTAGAATAAATCTTATGTATTGGTTCTAAGGCAGAAGAGCGGTAAGGGCTAGGCATTGGGGGTTAAATAACTTGCCCAGGGTCATATAGCTAGGAAATGTCTGGGGTCAGATTTGAACCTAGGACTTCCCATCTCTGGGCCTGGCTCTCAAACCACTGAACCACTTAGCTTCCCCCACTCACTATCCTTTTACCCCTTATATACACCAGCTCTAACCTCCTGTATCCAGCCAATTCTCAATGTTCCCCTAAAAACCATCTCTGAGCAGCCCATGGGATTACTGCCCCCACGTTAAGGGCCGAGCTTTTAGAGCTGCAATGAATAATTGAAGACTCTTAAAATATAGGCTAGTAACTTCAGCAAAGCGGCCTTTCCCCTGTGCCATTTGCATGATCAGGCACTAGCTCACCAGGTGCCTCTTTAAAAGGAAAATTAAAATATTTCTGGGAGAATTTTCTAGAGGGGGACACCATGGATGCCTAGACCCCGGCTGATGTGCTGTGCTGAAATCTGCTGGCGCTAGGAGGTAAATAAGGCCACAGTGTGTTCAAACTCCCAGACCTGTGGTCTTTCCTGTCCTCTTCACCCAGAATTGGTCCCCTATGAGAAAGTGGGAAGCCAGCCAGCCAGCAGATGCTACAAATCCAGGAGTTGCTAATGAGGCCAGCCCTGCTTGGTGGCCACAAGCTCAAGACGTACCACAAGAAAGGGCATGGGAGGTGGGGGGAGAAATGGACTTTCTGTATTGGAGTAAACTTGGGATCTCTATTACAGAGACACAGAACTCAGATTCCTCCAGAGCCCTCCCCCATTCATGAAGCTAATCACAGTCAGGCCCAGTCTCCGGCAGAGAGAGACCAGGCGGCTGGCCCTCCTGAGCCCTCCTGTCCTGTTGAAGGAAAGGGAACCCATCCTGGTGTGACCCTTGTTCCTCATATATTGGGACACACAGCTTGAAGGCTGTGTGTAGGTCTGGTCACCAGGTAATCAATCAATCAGTCAGTCAATCAATATTTATTAAGCACTTACCATGTATCAGGCACTGGCTGAGATTGTGAAGATGCAAAGACAAAAATGAATTAGCCCCTACTCTCAGGGAACTGGCACTCTATCAGGGAAAACACATACACATATAAACATCTACTATACATCTACTACTACATATGCATATATTTCTACTTCTATTATATATTTCTATTATGTATATATTTTATATATAAGTATATATTTAATAATATATAATATCCCTATGTATTATTAAATATATATTTAGACATATTAGATATATAATTATATATAATATATAGAAATATATTATATATAATATATAAAAAATAGAAATATATAATAGAAGTAGAAATATATGTATATGTAGTCATTTTTTTAGGGGAGGCACTAGCAGCTAACATGAGGAAAAGTCTCAAGTGGGAGGTGGCCCCTGAACTGAACCCAGGAGAAATCTAGAGATTCTAAGAGGATCTGGTAAAAGAGTGCGTTCTAGGCACCAAGGTCAACCTGTGCCTCGGAGGTACAGAGAGCTGAAGAGCTACAAAGCATCATTCCAGGGCCAACAAGAAGGCAATGGTTGACTGGTCCATAGAATGGGTGAAGGTGAAAAATGTATGGAAAGGCTGGCAGGCTGATGCTAGGCTGTGGAGGGCTTTCGAAACGAGAAGAGCTTGTATTTGATCCTAGAGATAATAGGAAGATCCTAGAGTTTATTGAGCAGAGGAATGACACAGCCAGACTTGTGGTTTAGGGATGTGATTTTGAAGTGTGACAAATGGGTTGGAGTGGGGAGAGACAAGGCTGGGAGACCAATTAGGAGGCTGTTGCTGTAGTCTGACAGACAAGCGATGAGGACCCAAGCTAGGGTGGTGGCTACATAAGAGGAGAGAAGGGAATAGATCAATCAATCAATGAAGATTTGTTAAAGACCTGCAAATTCTAGGCACTGTGCTAGGTGCTAGGGATACAGAAAGGTAAAAGATAGTTCCTGCCCTCAAGGAGTTTACTATCTAATGTGGGAGAGATACAAACAAATATATATAAAACAAGCTATATATGGGATAAATGGGAAATAATTAAAAGCCAGAAGGCACTAGAATGAAGAGGAGTTGAGAAAGGCTTCCTGAAAAGACAGAATTTTAGTTGGGACTTAAAAGAAGCCAAAGAAGTGAGTAGTTGGAGTTGAGGAAGGGGACTGTTCCAGGCATGGGGGATAGCCAGAGATGGGGGCATGGTTTGTAGGGGAAAGAGTCAATGAGACTTGATGATGGTACAGGGATCTCAAGAGGATAGCTTTTGGGGAAAGTCCCAAGATAGATAGAAAGGAGAAAAATGTTGCAGGGCAAGGGGAGGCTGAAGATGAGCCTTCAGACAGAAGCCAAAATGGAGTCTGTCAAGTCAGAGGGGCTAGAGAAGAGATTCTTAACCTGGGGCCCATGGACTTGTAGTTTTTAAAAAAAATAATAATTTGATAACTTATTTTAATATAATTAGATGTAGTTGTGTCCTGTGTATTTTATTTTTTAAAACCCTTACCTTCTCTCTTAGAATCAATACTAAGTATTGTTTCTAAAGCAGAAGAGCCTTTAAGGGCTAGGCAATTGGAGTTTAAGTGACACCCAGGGTCTCACAGCTGGTAAGTATCGGAGGCCAGATTTGAACCCAAGACCTCCAGTCTCTAGGTTTGGCTTTGTATCTACTGAGATATCTATCTATCTCCTACATATTTTATTTTATTCCTTTAAAAACATTATTTTAAGAATGGGTCTATAGGCTACACCAGACTGCCCCAGGGGGCATCCATGACCCAAAAAAGATTAAGAACTTCTAGGCTAGATGGAGGTCACCAACTTAGCTATGATTCTAAGGTTAAAAAGGCTTAAGAAACTGGTTGGTAAAAATGTTTGCCAGATGAGTGTCTAGATTAGCCATGCAATCAGTGAATTTTTCTTAAAAATGCCATCAGGTCGGCATCCTCCTCTCTCTCTCTCTCTCTCTCTCTCTCTCTCTCTCTCTCTCTCTCTCTCTCTCT